>NC_062205.1:2327035-2339535 GCF_912470025.1 Vespa velutina
ATGCGCGTAGGAATCATAATGAAGTCGGCCTCGAAAACTCTTGAGATTCGTGAAAGTAAGTACATTATGACAGACATACATACATATATGTATATTTACATATATATATATATATATATATATATATATCCATACATACACACATACACATGTATATATACATATATACGGAGATATGTATATATCGATCGGAAGTTTGTCATTCGGGTTATTGTGTCGTCTTGCGTTTGACGTTCGAATCACGGAATGAAATGGTAAAAGTAAGTCGTCGTAAGCGTGCCATTTACATTTTGTGCCAGTTTATCTTCAAACGATAACACAATCTTCTTCTTCTTCTTCTTCTTTTGTTTTCTTTTTTTCTTATATTTTTTTTTCTTTTTTTTTTTCTTTTTTTTTTTTTCTTTTTTTTTGGATTATTAAAGTGACTTCTTTTTCTAGCTTCTTCTTTCCTTGTTTTTTCTTTTTTTTTTTTTATTTTTCTTTTTTAATATCACAAAATACGTAATACAATCTATCCTACAATTTATGATACATATATATATATATATATATGTACATCCTGAAATTGCATTTTTAGTGTATCGCGTTACTCTATGCATGTATATTAATTTGATAACCGTAACGCATGTAGTTTGAAGCGTAACACGGTTATCACGTTTCGTTTATATCGCGTCTCTCGACTTTGTAACGTTGCATGAACAAAATTACGAAACGGTATTGTCTATGATGAGGGGGTAAATGAGAGAGAGAGAGAGGGAACGATTTATGCAAATACGTAACTTGTGACTTGTCAATCATTTAAAAAAAATCAATGGCCATTTTTAATATTTTCATTGTATGTATATGTGTGTGTGTATGTATATATATATAAATTTTTTTTTATTTGAATTTTGTTCAACAACGTCAAATTTCATATTATCAATTTTATTTAAATTAGAAAATGCACACGTTGTTTTACATTTTATAACACGAATATGATTGCCAATCAATTCGATATAAATTAAAAAGGAAAAAAAACATATATATATATATATATTAATATATAAATATACGTAGAAAATGTATGATATTAATTACAATTAACGCGTTAAGTACGTAAGATGCGTAAAATCATTGCTTTTTATTTTCTCTTTTATTTTTCTCTCCTCTTTTTATTTATTTATTTATTTATTTTTTTTATTTTTCTTTTTTTTTTATTTTTCATCTCCATCGTAGAAAATAAAAGAGGAAATAGAAAAAAATTATCGAAAGACTTTTCGAAATATCCATTAAGTGTTTATTTCGAAACTACTCACACAAACTATAGACAAGTTTTTATATATATATATATATATAAAATTTAAATATAAAACAAAGTGAATATTCGTGTTATCATCGATCTTGACTGTCAAAAGAAAATCATAATAATTATTCTATAGAAGTACGTGTCTTCTATCTGTTTTTCTTCTCTCTCTCTCTCTCTCTCTCTCTCTCTCTCTTTTTCTCTTTCTCTCTTTCTCTCTCTTGACGTTCCCTCGAATCGATCGCGTGTCGCATAAAATATATCCAAGCGCACAGACGGAAATACATTATTGGACAGAGTTGTGTTAGGATAGGTCATTGATCGATGAGTTACGTATACTTACTTACAAATATAATACAATGATTCGTATATATTTGTTTACGGATTAAATTCATACCGATTGATTTTCAATTCGATTCACGTGCTACTATGTTTCCTTCAAGTGTGACTTGAAAGAGAAACGTAGAAGAAAAAGAAGAAGAAGAAGAAGAAAAAAAAAAAGAAAACAGTAAGAAGCAAAGAAAGAAAAAAATCCTTCGAAAATATTTATCATTTGCTATTAGAAATTAAAAAATATTTCCTAATAAAATATTTCCTATTAATTAGAAATTAATGTTAAATTAAGATCGTTCGTATTATATATTTATCGATTAAAATCATTATTATCCCCAAACGTTCGTCTTTATTCGAATATACTCAGGTATTATCAATCCCCATTAATGAATAATCCAAATGATATTATGGATGATTCCCCCATCGTTGCCAAATCGAATACCAAAATGAATGAATTATTCTAATCTACATCGATTAGTGTTACTGTTTATCTATCCATTAACAGTGCGGTTTTCGTCAACCGTATCATAATTAGATCATTCACGTGCAGGTATCGTCGAATTTAATCAGATTCCGATGGGTTTTACGGGAAAATTTATAAGAACAAAAATTTGTATATGAATGACATGAAAGAAAGAGACAGAGAAAGAAAGAGAGAGAGAGAAAGAAATAGTTATCCATAATTCATTTTAATAATACTATCTATATCTGTTACAATTAATGAATTGATATAAATTCAAATAGTATGATATAAAACGATAAATATATAATACGATCGTGTTGAATGACGAATAATTCGAAAACAAATTTCAAATTTTTCTTTTCTTTGTTTTTCTTTTTTTTTCTTTTTTTTGTTCATTTTCTTCGAAGACAATTCAATTTGTATTTTTTACTTACACGAAAATGAAGCTGCTATATTATATAGCGGAGGATCCAAATAGAAGGTGACGGTCGATGACGATTTTTTTTGTACAAAAAAAAAAAAAACAAAAAAAAAAGGAAGAAAAAAAAAACGAAATAAATAAAAAAAAAAAAAAAAAAAAAATCGTAATTTAATATTCCCTCAATGGTTCAAAATTCCACACGCGTCTCCGATTAAAATGGCGACAAGGAAGAAAGAGATAGATAGATAGATAGATAGATAGATAGATAGAGAGACAGACAGGCAGACAGATAGATTGATAGATTGATAGATAAAGAGAAAGAGAGAGAGAGAGAGAGAGAGAGAGAAAGAGTGTGTGTGTGTGTGTGTATGTGTAAAACGCGAAAGGCAGAGGAGTATTCCGTCGCTGGAGTCCTACTAAACGACTCGACGTTGAGTTTTACGCTGGAAACCTCCGTAAGGGAGGAAGAAGAGGAGTAGGAGGAGGAAAAGGAGGAGGTAGAGGAGGAGGAGAAAGAGGAATATATAAGCAAGAGAGTCTCGAGAGCCGATATATCGCATGATACCGACTGTGGCAAACTTTAGGAAAGATTCCTCCTTCTCCTCCTCCTCCTCCTCCTCCTTTTCCTCCTCCTTCGACTCTTTTTCCTCTTCATTCACCTCCTCTCCTTACCTTTTGTTACAACTACATGTTTTCATTTGTATGGATGTGCGACGAGTACTTTCACTCCTGTTAAAGAGCTTCTTCGCTGACTGGGAGGGAGAGAGGGAAAAGGGAGGGAGTAGGATGACGGAGAAGTATTTAAACATTTTTTTTTTTTTTTTTTATTCCTTCCGAGTTTTCACTCAGAAAAATTCTCTCTCTCTCTCTCTCTCTCTCTCTCTCTCTCTTTCTCAATTGTTAGGTTGTTTACGTATATATTCTTTAATTAGGTTTACATATAAATTAACACGTATGCAATGTAAATTCCTCTCTCTATATACGTGTATATATGTATATTGTTGACTGGTAAATAACATCGATATATATATATATGTCTTTATAATTCGCATATAAATACGTAAGAAATAGTATTCTATTCTTTTTGCCTTTTTTCCTCTTCTTTTTTTTTCCTTCCGTTTTTTCTTCTTCGTTTTTTCTTTTTTTTTTCTTTGTTTTTTTTTTTCATAGCGCAAAATTTTCACTTACTATCTACCAAGCGAATAAGGACAAAGGATATCATTGTATAATATTTTTCTATCGTAGAATATCGTACGATTATCTACTATTCGAATGAATAATTTGTATTTGAATTTTTTTTTTTTTTTTTTATATATATATATATGTATTTGAAAAATCTTCTTATTTATAAATAAAATATTACGTCCGTATCGTTTGTGTACATTATAAAATAAGTAACCTTGTAATAGTATTTTTTGTTCTTCTTTTCTTTTTTTTTTTTTTTTTTTTTTTTTTTTTTTTTACGTACATCGAAAATTTCGAAATGATTTATTATTGAGCGACCAAATTTTTTATGTTTTTTTTTTCCTTTTTTTTTTTGTTGAACGTCTTTTGAACTAAAGATCGTAATTTTTTTCCCTCTCTCTCACTCTCTTTTTTTTTTCTTTTTTTTTGTTATATATATATATATATATATATATATATATATATATATATATATATATATGTATACATATAAAATTTAATGGCACGTAGATCGATTTTCTTTAAAGACAAACACTAGTAAACAAACGAATAACTTTTTTAGAATAAAAATGATATCATTCTACAATCTTGGGAAGTGATGTCATCTTACTCGCGGACTCTACCGTTACGTGAACATGAGATAGATGATATGTATATATATATGTATATATATATATATTTATATATCTTGTATGCATACACTTTCTTACTATAATAATAATTATTATTATTATTATTATTATTATTATTATTATTATTATTATTATTAATATAATTATTAATATAATTATTAATATAATAATAATTATTATTATTGGTATTATTACTATTCTCATTATCATTTATTATAGATCTAGGAATAGAAATGAATAATATTAAAGATGACTTGAAGTCGCGCGAACAACGCAAAAGGAAAAAAAAGCAAAAAAAAAAAAAAAGAAGAAGAAGAAACAAAAAGAAAATGAAAAAGAAAAGAAAAGGGGGGGAGGGGGTAGAAAAAGAAAAACAAAGAAAGAAAAGGAAAAGAAACAAGATAAAAATGCTTAATTTCATTATTTTCGTTTGGTCAAAACCGCTAAAAACAATTTGTTATTCCGTACGGGTTCTTTTTGTTTTTCTTTCTTTTTTCTTTTTTCTTTTTTTTTTCTTCTTCTTCTTCTTTTTCGTTAGCGTTACATAATCGACGTGACCAAACTGTACAAACTGATAACCGGTTTAAAATGAATTCTAATACATCTAAATACATCTATCTAACAACTGTCTTGATAAGTACCAACGAGTTTATATATAAGGAATCAAGTAGTTAATTAACTTTACGGTTTCTAACAAGTTGACGTAGTAACATTTAATTATATACATGTATATAAATAAATATATATATATATATATATATATATATATGTGTTTATTTTTTTATATAACATTTCGACTCTCACTCGTAATAATTATACGTATCGTCGTACCGTGAACGAATAGATGAATTAAAGAAAAGAAAAGAGAAAAGGAAAGAGAGAGAGAGAGAGAGAGAGAGAGAGAGAAAAGAAGAAGACGAAAAAAAAAAAGACAAGAAAGAGAAAACGAAAGAAGATCAGATAGAAAATGAAGTATGATTTTTGATTATATCGAATGGTCCCCACTTCGACGTATCGTACTTTTGGATATTCGATAGAAAATTCTTTTGTTGATGATAAATGAAAATCATCGCACGGTGAAAATGGCCATTGGAAATTTATTTATGCGAACGAGGTCGCAAGATTATAATTGGATCGAGAAGTAGGAAGAGAAAAGAAGAAGGGCAGAACGAAAGTTACGTTTCTCTCTGTTTCTCTCTCTCTCTCTCTCTTTCTCACTCACTCTCTCTCTCTCTCTTTCTCTCTCTCTCTCTCTCTCTCTCTCTCTCTCTCTCTCTCTCTCTCTCTTTCTCTTCTTCTCTATTTATTTTATTTTATTTTATTTTATTTTATTTTATTTTTTTTTTTCGTTAAATGTAATCGCTAAATGTAATTACAATGAAATATAACGATACTGATCTTGTCTGTGAGATATTATTTGATTCGAATCCAACATTCCGATGAACATTGTTATTCTAACGTAAGATATTTCCTACGTCCTTGAACTACTTACGATTATTATTTATTATTCTGTTCGATGAGATTAAAGAAGTATATGTATATTATATGTAAATTCTTATCGATCATAGAATAAGAATATTTTCTATATTTTTGAAATCGACAAATTGATATGGATTATAATAGTATTGATTAAAATATTATATCTATAAAATATTAAAATATTATTACGTAAATCAAAATAGTATAGATTTATTTTTATCTTTAATATTTAATTCAAAATATATTAAAGAATACGAATCTGCATTAAAAATATTTAATGGTAATAATAATAATAATAATAATAATAATAATAATAATAATAATAATAATAATAAATAATTTCTCTTAATTTTGTTTTTAAATAAATGATCAATAGTACTTTTTTTTTTTTTTTTTTTTTTTTTTTTTTTTTAAATGTTTAATATATCATATTTAAATAAATGGCAAACAGTATTGTATTTTTTGTTTTGTTTTTTTTTTTTGGCATATTATATGGAAACAAATAATAGTATAATTATCTTTAATATATATCACATTTTAATATATACTTATTGATGATTATTATCTGATATTGATAAATGAATAAAAAGTTATAACA
The DNA here is from genome assembly GCF_912470025.1 of Vespa velutina. Classification (NCBI taxonomy): domain Eukaryota; kingdom Metazoa; phylum Arthropoda; class Insecta; order Hymenoptera; family Vespidae; genus Vespa; species Vespa velutina. Next base: position 2,333,429 of record NC_062205.1, read on the forward strand.
TACTTTTTATTGAAAACTTTTAATATTTCGTAAAGAAATATATAAGAGTACGGAATATTTAATTCAACGTAATACATTTTAATATTTATTATGTAAATATATAATTTTGATATTTATTAAAAATTCTGACATTAATTATTGACCGAACGAAAGACATACATATATATATATATATATTTATAAAAAGAGATCTATAAAAAATACATGTGTAGGTAAGCTTTTAAAAATAGTTTGATGTCAGTTAGAAATATATATGTAAAAAAGAATATTAGGATTTCGTGGAATTTCGTTAAAAAAAAAAAAAAAAAAAAAAAAAACAGGAGAAAAAGTAAACGCGATGTCCTTCGTAAAAACAATTTTCAACGAACCATTTATTTATTTATTTATTTATTTATTTATATATATATATATTTTTTTTCCTTTTTGCATATCTAATCATTCACTCGTAGGGAAATAATCGCTCGTAAAATATATATTTAACGTTTGAATGAGTTATGGATAAGTGACTTTAAATGAGTCGATAGAAGTTATAGAAAACTTTATTTCTTATCTTCGATAGTTTATCTTCGTCTTTCATTTTTTTTTTCTTTTTTTTTTTTTTTAAATTCATACCCGGATCCGTCAATTATTAAGAAGTTCTTGTTAGAGTTCGCGACTCTAACACGAACTAGGTCGAACAAATCGTCCATGTAATTCGAATAAATCTATATATCTATCCTTCTCTCTTACGGTTCACTGAAACTTTTCTCTCTCTCTCTCTCTCTCTCTCATTCTCTCTTTTTCTATGTTGAATTCAGAACGAATAATATCTGCCATATATTTTCTCATGCCGTTGTACCGGAGACGAGAAGTTTTAAACGGTAAATGGCAGGTACTCCTGCTCTATGTCTCTCTCTCTCTCTCTCTCTCTCTCTTACTGTGTCTATCTATCTATCTATCTCTTTCTCTCTTTCTCTTCGTAAGCAACCTTTCGTACGCAGCTGCCGGTGGGCTTTATTTTTTCATCAACGTTTATACCGTCAATATTATTATTGGCCACGCTAAGAAGAGAATCTTTTTCTGAAGAATTTGAATTTTCTCGTAGTGTCCGCTATGTTCTGTGCGTGGTCATTCTTCGAAAAAAAAAAAAAAAAAAAAAAAAGGAAGAAAGAAAGAAATAAAAAAAGGAAAGGAAGGGAAAACAAAACAGAAGTAAGAAAATACAATAAAAATAATTATCATTGAAGAAAAATTAAATGTCATAACGATATCCTTCTCTCTCTCTCTCTCTCTCTCTATCTTTTTCGTCGTTAAATGAAAAAAAAAATAAAAAATAAAAAGAAATAAAGAAAGAAAAAGAAAAAAGAAAAAAGAGAGAGAGAGAGAGAGAGAGAGAGAGAAAAGATATAAACATTTTTACAACTAAATCAAACGATTTTAATGGCGAATCAAAATTTATCTTTCGTATCGTACATACATTAACTGGGGATGATGTTGATGATGGTAGTGAGAGAGAGAGAGAGAGAGAGAGAGAGGGTGGAGAAGGGTTAGAGGAAAATAGATACGCAATTTCTCATGTCCATACTTGTTACTTACTTCGAAAATCATATCAGACTAGAGAGTTCTATAATCGTTTGGATTTATCGTTTTAATGTTTGCTACCGTTCGGCTTGGCGTTTAATTTAAGATTTTGAAAGTGGATTTTGGCGATTTAAATTTCAACACCACCCCTTTCTCTTTCACCCCCATACACTCTCTTTCTCTCTCTCTCTCTCTCTCTCTCTCTGCCTGTTTGTCTGTCTAAAACTATCTTTTCTTCATACGATGAAGAAAATTATTTACGATGTTTCTATTAATTCTATCGTTCGGAACATAGACGACGGAACATACACATTGAATTTGAATTTTAAAACGTATACGTCGATCGAATGTATTTGTAAGAAAAAGAAAAAGAAGAAGAAGATGATGAAGAAGAAGAAGAAGAAGAAGAACACAGAAAACAGAGCGTGCGTTCTTCGATTTCTAAATCGGAAATCGTAAAGCAGTTCAGTCTTTCATCGGTCTCACAATAGAATCATGTTATTCGCATTTGAATCGAATCCGACGGTGCCCGTTCGATGTCGTTTACCTCATGCAGTTACTCCGCACACGCGATCTCTCACGGCTCGTTTTATGTTGCATTTAACGGGCGTACACACAAACGCAGACGTAAACGCAGACGTAGGAACATCCAGGCTATATACACATATTAGATATATATATAGATAGATAGATAGATAGATCATCCTTGCTAAAATGTATACGAGAACGAACAGATGATTTTTCCTACGGATATTCCTAGAGTCGTTTCGATCGACGATAGTATTAGTAGTCGATAGCTATTTACTATCGATTCATATTCTTCATTGGATATATATATATATATATATATATATACATACAATATCATCGAGTTAATATTACCTAAGATATTTTTATATTTAACTTAGAGAGAAAGAAAAAGGAATGGATAGATAGATAGTTAGATAAAGAGAGAGAGAGAGAGAGAGAGAGAGAGAGAGAGAAAGAGAGAGAAATAGTTCAATTAGTTTTTATGATGAGTACTTAAGTAATTATGATTGAGACAACATTGTACATCTATCTATATATTTATATATATATATATATAAATTAATTCGATTTTTAATATACGAAAGTTATATACATTTTTTATAATTTATATATATATATATATATATATATTTAAATGTACGTTTATTTTTTAGCTCGAAAATGGCGAAAATCTTCTTCCCCTGGAATTTGAATTCTTTTTCCTTTTTCTTGTTCTTTTTTTTTATTTTTCTTTTTTTTGCTTTTTGTTTTTTTAAGATCAAAAAATACGTTGAGAAGCTACTATTTTCTCGTATACTGAAATTTGTTTTATCATCAACTTTTTCACCAAAATCTAAAGCTCACTTTCTCTCTCTCTCTCTCTCTTTCTTTTCTATATCCGCGAGAAGTATTTCGTCGAAAATAAAGTTTCTCCAGAGCATGTTAGAAATGATCTCTGAGGAAGGCCGAGACAAAATATTTCGCGATGCAGCGTGCGGGCCCAGGGAAACATTGGAATTTCAAGAACAAATCTCTCCTAAACGCCTACGAGCAAACGTTTCTCGAAAGAAGAATCTAACGTGTTTAGAATTAGTTTAGAGATGCACGTGTATGAGCTTTGTCCTTCTTTAAATCAACGTTGAAAACTTTACAAGACGTAAGTAACTAAATAAGTAAGTAAGTAAGTAAGTAAGTAAGTAAGTAAGTAAGTAAGTAAGTAAGTAAGTAAGTAAGTAAGTCAGTCAGTGAATGAGTGAACAGGTATTACAATTTTTCGGGCAGAATGACAGTAGTAGTAGGATAGGACGATGGTGGGGGGGGGGGGCGCGGTGATGGGGAGTGGGGAGGAGGGATAATGTAAATAAAAACGAAATTGAATTGGCCTTCGAGAATATCGATTTAAATTCTTTGAAAGATCGTAAATAAGGTTAATAATATTCTGTGGAATTATTTCGTCAATTTTACAAAATAAATACATATCCGTACTAAAAATTTAATTTTAACGTTAAATGATTCATATACATACATATATACGTAAACTATACGCGTATACGTAATAAGTGTACATTTAAATGATATAGATAAATAGTACTATTAAATCTTTCAAAATGAAAATTTAAAGCGACATTGTAGTTATATACAAACACACATATATGTATATATGTATATATATATATATATTATATTTGAAAAACAGAAAGGGAGGTGGATTGTTAAATACGATTTAATCGTTTAGCAAGAAAAGGATTAGAAACGACGAGAGAGAGAGAGAGAGAGAGAGAGAAAAGAAATAGACGACAGGTGTTTTGATGTCATTTCATATGCCAAGAGAAATCCGTACGAATATATTATATATGGCAATGTTTTTTTTGGAACGGAGAGGGAAAACTTTAGCCACCACCCTTACCTCCCACTCATCTTCATTCACCCCCCCCCCCTCCCTCCCGTCGCAATAGCTTTGCCTATTTAATTGATGAGGTTATAACGATGACACTCTGTATATCGCTTCTCATTCGTAGAGAAGGAAATATAAATTATCAGATTTGTTTAGTCATAAAGAAAATTTTGAATTGTAAACGTAACTATCATATCATATATACATATATATATATATGTATGTATGTATGTATGTATGTATGTATGTATGTATGTATGTGTGTATGTATTTATATATGTGGATATACGCAAAATTTCATTATCGAAAACATCATTCTCGTATGTTCATCGTTTCTCAAATCAAAATCGAGAAAGGAAACGAACACGGACGTTAACCGACACACAGGACGTACTCGTAAATTCTTCAAAATCTGACGCACGTATTGCTCTCTTTATATTAATAGAACAGGACGTTCTATTTTTTCTTTTTTTCTCTTTTTTTTTTTTTTTTTGGTCTCTCTCTTTTCTTCTTTCTTCTTTCTTCTTTCTTGCTTTCTTTTCCTTTCTTTCTTTCTTTCTTTTTTTTTCATTTCTTTTCATTTATTATTATTATTATTATTATTATTATTTTCCTTTTCTTTTTCTTTTCTCTTGTTTTTTCTCTTCAGATTCTCATTGTCTCGTTCGATGACTGTAGAAAGAAAAAAAAAAAAATATATATATATATATATGCGATCATATCGAACGCATTTTTGCAAAGAAAAAAATCTGGATTATTTCGTCATTTTTTTTGTCTTTTTTTTTTTTTTTGTTTTCCATCTCTAAATTTTCTTCGACTAGATACGAACGAGTATTTTGTCGATTGATTGATTTTATAAATATTACGAAAGAGCTGAACGAGTATCCTATTCAATGTTACTTATTATGTCATATCGTTAAAATATATAAAAATTGTGATTGAGACAATGAATTGAGTTAAATGTAAATTTTACACGTAATAATCAAATTTTTTCATTAATACTAAGAATCGATTAATAGAAAAGAATTTTTCGTATTTTATATTATATAAAATTATTATTTAGCTCACGTTAAAAATTGGAATCAAGTATATACAACATGTACACATACATATATATATATATATATATATATATATATATATATATGTATATATACATGTATAATATAATATAATAGATCATTGTAAAGTTAGGCGTCTTTCAACGAGACTCGATTCTGTCTTATGTCTCTATAGAACGAAAATACTTCTCTCACAGGAAGATGAATCACGAAAGAGAGAGAGAAAGAGAGAGAAGGATACAGAGATAGCATGAGACAAAGACAGAGATAGAGATAGAGACTTTTGATAAGAATCGATAAAAGATTATGTTATGGAAAAACGAAACAAAAAATTAAAAAAAAAAAAAAAAAGGAAAGAGAAAAATAGAAAAAGAAGTTAAGAATGAATTTTAATCTCTATGAATCAGATGAATTAAAAGTAAGAAAAGAATGAAAGGAGAGGGGGAAAAGGATTAGGAACGTTTTCTTGGCATATACCGATATGGAACGAGAATATGTGTAAGTACAAAATATATTTACTGTCTCCCTCTCTCTCTCTCTCTCTCTCTCTCTCTCTCTCTCTCTCTCTCTCTTTCCTGCGATTATTCATCCGCGTAAGTTTACGATTTTCATGGCTGTTTATCACGCTTTAAGTTGGAAAAGCAAATCGGCCTTGGGTCCTGGCAACGGGCCTATAAATGCAGAGGGCTATCTCAAACTTCTAAAAACGTTCCTTGTAAGATCGATCTGTATAATTTCGATCGAGTTTCATCGTACCTTAGAATTATCTCCTTTGATTTTTTTTTTCTTTTCTTCTTTCTTTCTTTCTTTTTTATTTTTTTATTTTTTTTTTATTACCTCGTGACGTCTCATTTTTTTTTGTTTTTCCTTTTTCTTCCCTTTTCTTTTCTTTGTTTCATTTATTATTTTTCTTTTCAATTTTTTTTTTTTTTTTCTTTATCGGTTACAGAGAGAGAGAGAGAAAGAGAGAGAAAAAGAGAGAGAGAGAGAGAGAGAGAGAGAGAGAAATTGATTAGCTTGAATCGTTTCAGTATTACGAGTGTCACGTGATGTGTCGTTAAAACGGTACTCGAAAATGCATA
>NC_062205.1:2349535-2352035 GCF_912470025.1 Vespa velutina
CGATTTAGAGTACTAGAATATTACGCGTTTAAGATATTACGTATTATTATGTATTATTATTATTATTATCGTTATCATCATCGTTATTATTATCATTATTATTATTATTATTATTATTATTATTATTATTATTATTATTATTATTATTATTATTTTTGTCGCAGAAGAGCTATTTTTCAAATAACACTTATAAAAATACTAAACGGCGTATTTCTCTCATATCTTTTTTACAAAAATCCCGGTCAGGCTGACTTTACGGTCACTTTCTATGTTTCGTTGAATTAAAAATACGAAAGTCCGTCCGGTTGCGTGTGGGCTAAACGAAAAAGAAGAGGCGCGCTCTGGTAAAACTGTAAAGACTTTTATTTTTATTCCATCGATCGGGCCAAACCAGCTAGAAAAAGGTACAATGGCGTTGTCGCGTGTGCCAACCGGTCAAAAATGTCGGGTGTATTGACATCGATGTTTATTAATTTTACGTCAACGTTTATACTACGAATGTTATTAGAAAAAAGAAATGCGACAAGTAATTTTTAATTGAACGAATTTCTACGGGTGAATTAAAATTCTCCCACAATTTTTTCACCACAATGTTATCACACTTATCACCAATCTCTTGCCCCCCTCTCTCTCTCTCTCTCTCTCTCTCTCTCTCTCTCTCTGTCTCTCTCTTCACGATTTGATAATACTACTTGGGAGGACAGAGATGAAATATATTTTTAAAAATGTTTCGTGAAAAAATTTATAATTCATTTTTTCTTTCGCCCTTTCCCTTTCGTTATTATTATTACTTTATTTCAAATTTGTTATATCTATTATTATTATTATTATTATTATTATTATGTAAATATGTCCAAGGTAAATAATGCATGATCGTAGATACTTATATACGTACTTATGTATGAAGCACATATGTATGAAGTTCGTCCCGAATTTGAATTTTCTTCGTACGATTTGATGATATTCAAATATAACGGACACACACACACACACACACACACACACACACACATACACACATAGATAGACAGACACACGCGCACTGAATGGAACATTTTATGACAAATTTATAGTTTTATTTTTATTATTTCATATATATATATATATATATATATTCTTTTTTTTTTTCGTTATTGCTTTCATATTAATAATAATAATAATTTTTATTATTATTATAATAATATAACATTATTTAGAAGAGAACTTTTGAAACGATTTAAACGAATGAATGTATCATACATAAAAACGTAAATACATGTGTGTGTGTGTGTGTGTGTGTGTGTGTGTGTGTGTTCGCACGAAATCGAAATTAGCACTTGCAAGGACAATGACTCGTCTCTCTCTCGAGCATATGCAATGCGGGCACGCCTTCGATGTTCGCCTGAGACAGCTGCCGGTAATTCGTTATACGTTATATTGGCGTCCATGCGCCATTAGTATGAACGTTAAAATGGACTATACATATGTACGTTTAGGAGCTTAGTTCAGAAAAAATATCATTTGATAATGGTGCCTATCATTCTTGTAAATATTCGTTCCTATATTGAATACATATATGTTATTAATGGTAATTATTTTATGAATATTTCATATCGATTTGATCGATCATTTCGTCGTCTTCTCTTCACAGATTACTTCACAGATTACTTCACAGATTACTTTACAAATGTATGTGTATATATGTATATATATATATATATATTTTTTTTTTAGTATAATTATGTTTCAGGTAATTATAATACATAGTTATGATATTTAATAATTATGATATTAGGTTTTTTCTTCACAGATTACTTCACAGATTACTTCACAGATTACTTCACAGATTACTTTACAAATGTATGTGTATATATGTATATATATATATATATATTTTTTTTTTTTTAGTATAATAATGTTTCTGGTAATTACAATACATAATTATGATATTCAGTAATTATGATTTTAGGTATTTTCTTCACAGATTACTTCACAGATTACTTCACAGATTACTTCACAGATTAATACTTCACAGATTACTTCAATGATTTTTTTTCTTTTTTGTGTTTTAATATAATAATGTCTCTAGTAATTACAATAAACAGTTACGATATCTAGTAATTATGATATTAGTTTGTTGCAATTTTTATCCAATTTTTACTCGATACATGAAAAAAAAAAAAAAACAACGAATAACGTAGCCTCACCAATCCAATACATATAATTCTAATATCTAATTAATTATAATTACAATAACGCATTAATTACAATTACAAATATTAAACACGTTACAAGTATCGTCTTACTGTATACAAAAAAAAAAAAAAACAAAAAAAGAAAAAAAGAAAAGAGAAACACGTATAAATAAATTAGAAATTATACGATGTTGATCGTTACAAGAGAACAATGAATATCCAAAGATGGGATTTAAACGAAGAAAAAAAGAAAAAAAGAAAAAAAGAAGAAAGAAAAAAGAAAAAAAAAGAAAGAAAGAAAAAGAAGAGGGAAAAAGAAAAGCAAG
>NC_062205.1:2362035-2377035 GCF_912470025.1 Vespa velutina
GTATTTCGTTTTGATATAATTTTATTTGAATAAATTAATTCCCATTAACAGTTTAGTTTATAAGAAAACACATCGGCACACCATCCTTTACGCACGAGATTACTCAATGGTGATTCATTTTTCGTGTGGGCGTTTAAGAATAATAAACTCAATGTTTTCACAAATCCCATTTAGTTTTTCCGGGCTAAGTTAATTCTCAACACTCGTACGATTACGACGTTAGATCGAATTCTTACTCAACTTGTTTGGATTTACTACATTGTTGTTGCATCCGATTGGTCTGGATCGTACATCCTCGAAATAGTAGAGAAAAAGAAATAAATAAATAAAATAGATTCGTTGTATAAAAAAAATTTCTAACGCCATTGATAATAAATAGAAATTTGGCTTGCGCGTATAAAAAAGCAAATAAATAAATAAAAAAACAAATAAATAAATAAATAAATAAATAAATAAATAAATAAATAAATGTTTTTCTATTTTTCTCTCTCTCTCTCTCTCTCTCTCTTTTTTTTTCTATTTCGTTTTAGTATAATTCAATTCTTTTCACCTTATTTCTCTTTTAGATCCGTAGTTTAGAAGGATCGACTCGTTTTACACATTTGGATAGAAGCCACGTATTATATCATCGATCTAAGATATACGTAATTGATCTTACTAATGTCGAAATAAAATCGTGCATTATCGTAAATCCTGTTACCTGTCTGTTAAAAAAAAAAAAAAAAAAAAAAAAAAAAAAAAAAAAAAGAAAAAAAAAGAAGAAAAAGGGAGAAAAAAAAAACAGAAAAAGAGAAAGGGAAAAGGGAAAAACGAGAAAAAAGAAAAATCGAAAGAAAACGTGATCCTCCAATCGTGCTTGAGAGAGGATCGACCCGTTCAATCTCCAGAATTAGAACTTGCATCAGCCATGAGGAATATCGGAGGGATGGAGGAAAAGAGAGAGAGAGAGAGAGAGAGAGAGAGAGAGAGAGAGAGAAAAAAATATACAAATTTGTTGATAAATCGATCCGATCGAGGAGCTTGCGTGTTTGACGATAGGAATGATCGATCGAACTTAACGATAACAAAGAAGAAACAAATGTGATTGATCGAAAGAAAAGAAAAGAAAAGAAAAAAAAGGAAAAAAAAAGAAGAAGAAGAAGAAGAAGAAGAAAAAAAATGTTGCAGAAAGAAAGAATAAAAGTGAAATTAATTAATTAATCGATTAATTGCAATTAATCGGACGATTAAAATAAATATCTTTTAAACATATTGATGATATATAAAAGATTTAGTATATCCTTTACGCTTGTAACAGTTACGTAAAATATATAATATGTATTCACGCGTATATACGCCGAATATATATATATATATATACATATATAAAATACATATGTACGTATATATATATATATATATATACATATGTATTTGTTTATTTAGTCGTGTGATATAGTAGTAGAGAGATATAAAAAAAAAAAACGAGCATGCTTTCGTACAAAAAATTGTGGTCGTCGTCTCTTTCGATGTATTTAACATATATAATTATAAAAAGACATAAAATTCATAGAGAAAGATTCATAAATAGGGGCAGGGTGTAGGGGTAGGGGGAGGGGAAGGTGTGAGTGTATATAAATGTCATATATTTTGTATAAATGTCATCAACTTACTTCTTGGATCTTATAGTTGGTACGGATGGTCTTACGTTTGGTAGTAGTGACCTCGTAGGTCTCCTCGACCGTGGACGAGCCATCATCTTCATTCTTCGTCTTTCTACTTGTCTTCTCCTCCTCCTCCTCTTCCTCCTCCTCTCCTTCCTCTTTATCCTTAATATTTTCAAATTTTCTCCCTTCCACGTTATCGGCTGCGACGGAATCGTAATGATCATCCGTCACATCCATCCTAATCAATCGTTTCTTTCGATTTATTAAAATTTCTCACGCAAGATTAAAATTACACACAATTAAATTTTGGAAAAGAGAGATTTATAGAGAGGAAAAAAAAAAAAAAAAAAAAAAGAAAAAAAAACCAAAGAATTTCTTTCCGACGTAGATCAAATTCTTCTCGCTCCTTTCCTCCTTTTTCTTCTTCTTCTTCTTCTTCTTCTTCTTCTTTTTCTTCTTTTTCGTTCACTCTTCTTTAATTCTAACTTTTAATTCTTTCTTTATACGTATGTGTGTGTAAATATGTATATATATATATATATATATTTCTTTTCTCTCTTTCTCTCTCTTTCTCTCTCTCTCTCTCTCTCTCTCTCTCTCTCTCTCTCTCTCTGTCTCTCTCTCTTCTTCTTTTTCTTTATTTGTTTTTTCCACGTTAACACCCGATCATCGATAAATATCGTCGATACAATTTGACGAAAAGTAAGAAGATGATGATGACGTTGATGACGACGATGATAATAATAATAATAATAATTTATAAATATAAAAATTAACACAATGAAAAAAAAAATATATATATATATATAAGTACGAAAATGGATTTGTTTGAAAAGAAATGTTTGAAAAGAAATATATAGAATATGCGAGGGGATGGTGACGATGAAAGAAAAAAAAAAAAAAAAAGAAAAAACGAACAGCAACAACGGCCAACGGCCAAAATAATAACGGTAATAACAATGGTTAAGGGAAAAAAAAAAAAAAAAAAAAAAGGAACAACAACAACAACAACAAAGAGAAACGAATAAATATAAATGTTCGATTGTAACTATTTATTCCCCCGGGGATCGTCAATAACGGCGACGTATTTTACGAAGTTCGTTCTGCGGAGTGACTATTCGTACTAAAAACCACCGACAACGTCCTACGTTTACGTACGAGAGAACCACGCCACGACGACGACGACAACGACGACGACTACGACGACGATGACGACGACGACGACGAAGACCACGGATGTTCTTCGAGTTAACTTTACTCGCCTTTCCGTTTTTCGACGATCAAAATAGAACTTCGGAGTTTTCCCTTAGGAATACAGCGTACCAACACACACCGTTTGGTTGATTTCCAAAAGCTCTTTGAAAGAGAAAGATAGATAGAAAAAGAGAGAGAGAGAGAGAGAGAGAGAGAGAGAGAGAGAGAACGATACGACTGTAACATTTGCCCTTTTAACGATTACCTTTCGTAGAAACGACGAAGCCCTACGAAAGGCATCATCATTACAGTGATCCTCAAATTCGATTTCTTCAAAAAGAAAATAACAAAGTTAGAGACTCTTATACGTATATTGTAAGTATGAATGATTTCAAACAACGTAATCATTTTTTTTAACGTCTTCTTTCTAATGATAATATATATGTGTATATGTATGTGTATATATATATATTTTTTTTTTTTTCTTTCTTTAAGTATATAAATGTACGTAAGAAAGAAAGAGTCGTGTTTGTTTTATACGTCCGAAGGAGAGTTTGAGAATCGTTGGAATTGGCTTTGTCCGAAGAAGCCCCGAGATATCAATATTTTCTTCTTCTTCTTCTTCTTCTTCTAGTTTTTTTTCTCTCTTTTTTATTATTATTATTATTATTATTATTATTATTATTATTGTTCTTTTAATATCGAAAGGACACTTTCGTCGTTCACTTTTTATTCTTTATTTTCTTTTTTTTTTTTTTGTCTCATTTTTCTTCTAATTTTTGTTTTTTCATTTTTTTTAAAGAAGGACAATACAAACGATCATTATAAAACAATTATTTAATATTATTTTTCCTATTTGTTTCTCGTCAATGGAGAAATGTTTTATTAATTATTGTATCAATTGCAATTTTATCGAGAACGACAAGAAAAACAAAGAGAGAGAGAGAGAGAGAGAGAGAGAGAGAGAAATAAATGAATTGTTACCTGATGTAATTAAATGTTCGTCGAGTATAATAATCAAAAAGGTAAAGATAACAATGTATTTCTATAAATGACGAATGATTAAGAACGATAAAATAGAGATGGATTAAAATATTAAGTGAAATTTCTTATAATAAATAAAAATTTTCTCTCTCTTTCTCTCTCTCTCTTTCTCTTTATCTTTTTCTGAAATCATAATAGAGAATTACAAGTTTGTCGGTCCATTAATCTAAATAGATAACATTGATAATATTTGTTATTAAAAATTGTGACATTATTTATGTGCCAATTTAATTATATAATACAAATGAATTACGTCTGGCTTGCAAAAGTATAGTATAATATTGTTTTAAATTTATATATGTATATATTAATATAGATACATAACATAGATAATAAACGATATTATAAACGAAATGATATTTGTTACTTAAAATACTTAACATTATTTATTATTGAATATCAAAAGTATAATACAATTTTAAATTACGTTTTTTCTTTCAATGACATAATATAATATAATACTAATATATATTGTATATTATTAAATTAGATATTATTATGACGTAAATGATGAATTGACGATATGAAAATAATATTTGTTAATTGAAAATTCCTTTCATTTTTTTATTGATTAAATCTAAGTTACAATAGAATAATATTTTGTTTTTACTATAGTACAATGTATTTTTTATTAGATCGGTCCGAATTTTTAAAATACCATCTATTATTTCTTTTTTTTTTCTCCTTCTTTTTATCTCTTTTCCTTTTTTTTTTTTTTTTATTATCATACAATTTTTTTTTTTTTTTTTTTAATTTTTATTATTATAAATACAAACTTTGATATTGTTCATTAACGAATCCAATATATACATACTTATATATATATATCTTCGTATAGGTATTAATAAAATATATTTTTTTCTTTTTTCCTTTCTTTTTTGTTTTTTTGTTTTGTTTTTTTTTTTTTTTTTTTTTTTATTATAAACACTGACTTCGCTAGAGAAACAAGGTTTCGTCGAGGTTCTTTAGATGTAGTATTGAAAGTGCATACGTCTAATACACGCTGCGGATTTTTCGAATGAATGTTACAGAAATGAGTATAAAGCTTCTTTCGAGTTTGGATCGTTTGTAAAGAAAAACCATTAGCCACGAAGAGGAAATGCTTTTCTAACGTAGATCTCGTATTACTAGGATATACATTTACCATTCAAATGTTCATTTTGATTTAAAGAAGGAGAAAACCTTGGACGAAAGAGAGAGACAGAGAGAGAGAGAGAGAGAGAGAGAGAGAGAGAGAGAGAGAGAGAATTTTTTCCCTTTTGTAAATTCCTTATTTTTATTTTAATTTATTACGAGAGCCTCAAACGAAATGAGGTCAAGGGCAAAAGTCCCGGATTTTGTTACTTTTTAATCTCTCGACATTTGTATTTATTTATTTATTTATTTGTTTGTTTGTTTGTTTGTTTGTTTCAATATAGGCAATGATCTCTTTTATTTATTAGAAAGAAAATCGGATTGAATGGTATTTTTTAATTGGTCTTCCATTTTTTTTTTCTTTTTTTTTTTTTTTTTTTCTTGTTTTTGTTTTTTTGTTTACTTCGTCGTAAAAACCAACGAGTGCGATATGCGATAAGAGAATATTTTCGATTAGGAACAGATTTCGTTTATTATTTTTGTTTTTTCTTCGACGAACTTGAACTCTTCGATTCATTACGATTATTTTCATCACGATTAGATGTTGTCGGATTTCTTGGTATGTATCCACTTAATTTATCCAAAGGTATACTGATTTTCAATTGATATTTAGGACGATTACCAACCTTCAATTTTTCTTCCTTTGTCGATGATAACTCATTTGATTGATCGGCTAAAAATAAAGATAGAGAATTTTTTGTTTAAAGTATTGATAAACATTGTTAATTATTAATTATTCTTTATTAAAAACTCAACGTGGATGCGATTTCGTTTTTCGAGGAAAGCAAAAAAGAAAAAAAAAAAAAAAAAGAAAAAAAAGGAATTGAAAAGAATATATTCAAAAATTTTTTTCATTTTTAAAATATCGATATCACATAGATTTCGTTGTCAAACGATAATAGCAAAGTCCTTCATTATGAGATTGATCTAAGCCTAATTAACGATAAGTTCTATCTTTTAAAATACAATAAAACGAATGTCTCGTTATTAATCTGTTAAAACTGTGTTTATATTAATCGTATAACACTCGTCACGAAGAGATCGCTGATTTCTTTTTTTTTTTTTTTTTTTTTTTTTTTTTTTTGCGTTATAACCGTCATGCGATATAGAAAGAAGAAAAAAAAATTATCTCATGCCAGTTGTATCAAAATTTTAATGAAATTTTAATTTACGTTTGTTTAGAATTATTTCTGTTTATTAAAAAATTTACCAAGAACAATCTTAAAGAATAAAATCCATATATATATATATATATATATATATATATATATTTATTTATTTATTTATAAATTCATAGATAAATAAATAGTAACGAATATACATAAAGAACAATTGATCTTGTCGATGTTTTGTTAAAAATAAATAGAATTTTGTTAAAAATTTATGTCCCCAAAAATCCATAAATTATTTCATTAAATATATATATATATATATAAAAATACGTATTAGACTTACGTGTATTCCTATTAGCCATTTTGTTAAGAATCCTGATACGTGTCTTCAATAATGAGATAAATAAATTAAAGATTTGCTTTTCTTTTTTTTTCTTTTTTTTTTTGCTCTTTCCTCTTCGATGCGAATACGCACAAATACATACACACCAATACACACCAACAGAGACACACACACACACACACACACAAACACTCTTTCTCGATTGTTTTTCAAAGCAAATGTCGATGCCTAATATATACACACACTTCGAAATCCAAGATTGAAATGAACAGACAAATCACAGTTTGCGACTGTTGATTTGCCTGAAAAGAAAAACAAAACAACAATGGTGACTCTCTTGTAATATATTAACTGAAGGACTTTTACGTGTGATAATTAAAATTAAAAATTTTCTATATAGAATATATCAATGAGAATTAAATTAAATTAAATTAAATCGAAATATCTATTATAAATCTTGTTCTATAGTATTTTGGTTCTTAGGTTTTTTTTTTTCTTTTTTCTGTTTCTTTTTTTTTTTTTTTTTTGTATTTCATAAATCCGCAATATTTTCATTTAAAACATTTATTTTCATTCTTCATTCATTTTCATTATTTTTAAGAATATTTACTTCCGATTTTTATTCTTACGTTCTCCTTGGTCATAGTTCAAAACAAAAAAAGAGAGAAGGAAGTAATGAGGTATAGAGAGAGAGAGAGAGAGAGACAGAGAGAGAAACAGAGAGACAGAGAGAGAAAGACAGACAGACAGAGAGAGAGAGAGAGAGAGAGAGAGAGAGAGAGAGAGAGAGAGAGAGAGAGAGAGAGAGACGAAATTCTATGGAGAGATTAAAGGATGAGCTTTGTTGTCATTTTAGCATTTCGAGCTTACGTATTCCAGTTGATTTACGTCAGAACATGTTGTTGCATCTTTAGTGATTCCATTAAAATTCGTTCCTCTCTCTCTCTCTCTCTCTTTCATTCTCTCATCATACTACCAGTTTCCTATAACAACTGATCGTTTAATCTCTCTGTTAATCTCCTTCATGCGGTAATGCCATGAATAATACAATCAGAGACAAGTAGACAAGTAGAACATTGTAGTAATCCGTTTCGTTATTTGTCAAAAGTAATAATATCATGTATCTCGTATTTGTCAATTTGTTTGTTTCTTTTCTTTTTTTTTTTTCTTTTTTTTTTTTTTTGGATGATCTTTCAGTAATCGAAATAATTGATCATGCCACCGTATTTATAGATTATTATTTCTCCATTTGTTGATTGAATGAACGTGTAAAACTCTGTGAAATAAAATAAGGAAAATACGTCTTGACGTTTAACAATGCAAAAATTTTTCTTTATATTTTATTATTATAATTATCATTATTATAATTATCATTATTCATAATAATAATGTTATTATTATTATCATCATCATCAACATCATCATCATCATCATCATTGTCATCGTCATCATCATTATCATCATCAGTGCTAGATCGTATTAATATCATATTATTTTATAACAATTATATCAATCGATGAGAAATTGATTTTTCTTCTTCTTCTTCTTTCTTTTCTATTTTTTTGTTTCCTCTCTCTTTTTAACAATTTATAAACGTTGTTTCGAAAAAGTCAATTAGGCTGTGTTGTTCCTGATACAAAAATTCTTCGAAAAATTATAAAATATATATATATACAATCGGCACACCGTGTTAGACAAATTTTCACGTAGTGATCTTTTACATTTAAATTCAAATATGTATTATGTTGTACAATTATTATATGCTATAATGAATTGTAATAATATTTAAAAAAATAATACTTAAGAGGTTATTAAACCCTTTTGGCACTTGGTTCCAATTTTTATCCTTGCATTGTTATTTGATCGAATATCATTCCTATTAATTATTTTCTTATTATATTTTATTATTTAAATGTGTGTGACGTTAAGCGTAACCCAAATTATAAAAATATCCTTATTGTAAGAATAATTTTATTAAATTTTTTGGCTTATAAACACCAACTTCCGTAATTATCCCTGTGATAAGACTTGCAGGAGTTATATCGAATGCCGGATTCCAACATTGTATACCAGATGCCGCAACACGTTGATCGTTTACATGTGTCATTTCTCTTTCAGGTCTCTCTTCGATAACAATATGATCGCCACTAGGTATTGCAAAATCAATTGATGTTCGTGGAGCGGCTACATAAAATGGAACGTTATGATATTTTGCTATAATTGAAATCTGCAAATGAATTTTAATATATTAATTCGTATGTTGATAAAATGACAAATTGTAAAAAATGGGGGAAGAAAAAAAAAAATTAATTCGTGATATTAATCCAAAAAAAAAAAAAAAACAAAAAAGTATAATAACGTTAATAAATTTCTAATCGATTAATATTCTTACTTGATACGTTCCTATTTTATTGGCTGTATCACCATTTGCAGCTACACGATCAGCACCAACGACCACTGCTGTGATATTTCTTGATTTCATCAATGCTGCTACCATATTGTCACATATTAAAGTACCTGGTATTTTGTCATTTACCAATTCATAGGCAGTCAAACGAGCACCTTGATTGTACGGCCTTGTTTCGGTACAATAGACATGTTCTACGAATAAGATTTTTAATTCTTTACATTGAATATATTTCATCAATAATAATAACAAATATATAAGGATAAAATAAACTTACCAAGAACATTTCTTGCTTGTAAAGATCTAATTACGCCTAAAGCTGTACCATATCCAGCAGTTGCCAAGCTACCAGTATTACAATGCGTTAATATTCTAACTAAAGAATCCTCATTGACATTTTTCAATATCTCTAATGCACCATAATTTCCAATAGCTTTATTATCAGCAATGTCCCTTTGTAACATAGAATCTATAGTATGTAAGAATCTGTAATAGATTTTATCAATGAATATGAAATATTTCTTTTTCTTTTTCTCTCTCTTTCTTTTTCTCTTTAAAAACGTGTGTTAACAAAATTAATTTCATGAAAACAATCAACTTACTGTTCTTTCATTTGTTCTACGGTAACAGTATCATCTTCTGTGAGTTTATTGATTAAACCGATAAGCTCCTCAGCTGCTATCTTGATATTAACAGCAGTAGGACGTGCCGATGCGAGATAATTTAATTTTCCTTCGACTTCTTGACGTAATGATTTCTTGTCTATAAAATCTTCATTCCTAACCTCCGTTGATAGACTAAGACAACCAACAATAGCGATGGCTGGTGCACCCCTAACCTAAAAAAAAGACAAATAATATAATAATATTATTAGGTTATTAAAATATTTAACGTGAAACATAATATTGTTTAATTTGTTTGCGTAAAAAGTGTGAAATAAGACAAAAGAAAGAAAGAAAGAAAGAAAGAAAGAAAGGAAGGTAGAAAAATAATTGAAGAGAAAAAGGAATCAAAAATGAAAGAAAAGGAAAAGAAAAAGAAAAAGAAAAGAAAGAAAGGAAAAAAGAAAGAAAGAAAATACACGCGAGATAGCATATGAAAAAGCATATCATTTAATTACATTGATTATACGTTGTACGATGATAACATATGCAAACATTGTAAAAATATATACGTAGATATGTATGTATGTATGTATGTATGTATGGAATATTGATAATATCAATTTTTCATTCGTAATTATATGAATATAATATCATAAAAATGGACAACAATATGGTCTCGATTTATATTTTCATATTTTATTAATGAAATGACGAAAAGATAGAGCATATAAATGTATAATAATAAAAATAATAAAGAGAAAATGATAAAAAAAAAAAAGAAGAAAATATAGGACAACGTGTAAGAATATTTTCGTTATATATATATATATATGTATATCGAAAAAAAAATCGTAAAAATTTAACCGTCAAATTTGAAACGTGCTCTCTAAATTTACATATGTACGTACGTACATACGTATGTACCTACATACCTGCATTTTATTGATGACCTTCCAGCCATCCTCTACGCCCTTGACAACAATGTATTTAGAAACTGCTGGTAATAAAACTTGATCGAGAACTTCCAACTTTCCATCTTTCCACTTGATCGCCTGTAAGGTCATCGCAAGAAAACGATAAGGGAGACACGTTTACGGAGCCAACGAGTAAAGACAGCCGATCCGATGGATTTTATGAATGAAACGCAGCCGGCCGGCTGCCTGCCCGTCTTGCTGGCCCCTCTCTCTCTCTCTCTCTCTCTCTCTCTCTCTCTTTCTTTCTTTCTTTACTACTAGAGCGCGTCACGAGATTGGCCATTGACGGTGCTGCCATCTTACGGCGGCTATTACGAACTAGACTTTTAAATTACAAAGGAAACAAAATGTTTATCGCATAAGTAAACTTAATAATTAATTTACGTAATGTTATTAATAATTATCGTAAGGAAATATTGTAATTCGTCTTGGAAAATTATAGAAAGAAAAAAAATATATGTATATATATATATATATATATTAGATACTTTTATTAATACCGTCATATATATATATATATATATATATATATATATATATATATATATATGTATATATATTTATATTATATTATATTATATTTAATATATAATTATATTATTTTAATATTATATTATATATAATATTAAAATCAAGTATACTCTATATGACACCGTCTTCAAGAAAAAAAAAAGAAAAGAAAGAAAGAAAAAAAAAAAAAAATCAAGAAAGGAAAAAAAGAACAAGGTTCATAAAATCAATAAGTCTCAAAAATAAAAAAAAGAAAGAAAAAAAGAAAACCAAAAAAGTGTAATATCAAAGTGTAAGGAAATAGTGCATAGGAAAGATTTAATGCGACGTTAAAGACTTAATTAATTTTTCTTATTGAGCTTTCGTGGTGGTTGTGGGAGGGGACGAGGAGGGGAAATTAAATGAACCAGGAGTATCAGTTTTTAAACGTTAATTTTTCTACAATCCCAGACATTTACATTCGTTGGCTATTCGTTAAACTAACTCCTAGTTATTTCAACTACCGAATAAAATTTTCTTTCATTTTACCTGTGCTCGTCCATTAAACATTAAAAAAGGTATAACTTTTCAAAATGAAAGAGGATTTGTTTACAAGAACTCGTTAACATCGTTAACATGAACGCTTAAACGTTTAAATGAAAGAATCACAAGTAATATGAGTAGTTAGTTCTCGTTACTTAAACATTTTCTTTCCTTCCTATCTTTATCACTATCTTTTCACGTTACACCATCTCCCTCATTTTTCACATTCCCCTACCCCGTGCCCTTCTCAACCCCCCCCCTCCCCCCCACCCACCCCCCGCTCTACCAAACCTTTCAATTTTCTATCAAGAGTTTAATAATAGTACGTTCGTTTTTATTCTTTTAATTTCTTTTTAATCATTTTCTTTTCTCCCTTTTTCTTTTTCCTCTATTTAAATCCTTTATCCCCTTTATCTCCCATTTTTTTTTGTCTCACTTTTATTTTTATTTTTTTTTCTCACTTTTATATACTACAACATTATAGATCCACGTTATACAATTATCGTTAATAATTAACGCATATAATTCGGATAATTAAAATAGGATCACGAAAGGGTGATTCGTTAAAATTTTTCGATTTCAAAATCAATCATTATATAATAATATATATATATATATATATATTATTATTATTATTATATAATTATAATCGTGAAATAATTCGAATTAACAAGTAAGTCGTTATATATGATTTTATCATATTATTCAGATAATATTGTATTTCATATTGATGAGGCAAATATGATGCTAATTTTTTTTTTTGTTTTTTTTTTTTGTTTTTGTACAACCAGAAAAGAGAGAAATGACACGAGACTCGAAAGGATTAAGTAAAATTCTACTTCAATCACTACTATTCTCAGCGGGATCCTTTTTTTCCTTCAAAGGAATATAAATCAACAGCCATTTTTTCTCTCTCTCTCTCTCTTTATCTATTTCTATTTCATTCTCCTTCTTTCTTTTCTCTCTATCTCTCTATCTCTCTCTCCATCTTTCTATCTCTGTTCTTATGAGGAAGAATTTGCAATCAGTATACCCTCAATATCCTTTACATCTCGAAAAAAAAAAAAAAAAAATATATATATATATATATATATATATATATGTATAAATCATTCCTCCCTTACTGTAATTACAATTTTCTCTTTTTTTTTTTTTTCTTTTATTTTTTCTTTCTTTCTTTTTATCTACGTCTTCTTTCTCTCTTTTTATCAACACAATTTTTATCTCAAATTATAATCTCTATTCGCGACTCAATAACGATTATTCATGTATAAATATATTATATATACATATATATATATTATTATTATTATTATTTTGTTGTTAGATTATTTATTATTAAAGACAATTAATATTAAAGAGGCATATATATTATTATTATTATTATTATTATTATTATTATTATTATTATTATTATTATTATCATTATTATAATATAAATATATTATTTGTATTTTGTATACATAGAAAGATATATACATACATACATAAATACAGGTATACATATCGATCGATCAATCTCGAAAGACAATTCTCATACACTGTATTTCGTTTTTTAAATTCTGTTTTTTATTTTTTTTTATTTTATTTATTTTTTATTTATTTTATCCTCTCTTTTTCTTTCTTTTTTTTTCCTTTTTTTTTCCTTTTTTTTTTTTTTTTTATGTATACACTTACACAATCATCACTGTAACGTTCATATCTTAATCGAGAGGGTGCCTCTGATTAATGGCTTTCTTTTTTCTTTTTTTTTTTTTTTTTTTTTCTTCTCTTTAATTATTATAAGTAGCTCATTGTTAGAATAATACTATTGAAAAATGTCGGAGTAAACGGGGAATTAGGAAAGAAAAGGCGTTTTATTACGAAGAATGAAAAATGTTTGATGTTCGTTTAATTCTCAAATTATACCGACTACAACGACGTTTTCTTTCTCTTTTTAAATTGTCCTTTGCCTTTTGTTATTCTCGATTTTTTTTTCTTTTCCTCTGTTTTTTTTTTTTTTTTTTCTTTTTTTTCTCTTACTATTAACTAACCATCATCCCCACTCGAACGAAGTTGAATAAAAATTCTGCGCTTTGTTCACTCTGTTCCGTCGTTTATCCTTTTTTCATTTTTTTATATTTAATTCTTCTTTATACATACACACACACATATATATATATATATATATATATATATATATATATTTTTTGTTTAATTTCTTTTTTTTTTTTTTCTATCAGATACTTAGATCCTTTGTCGAACAAATGATTAACATTAAAAGGGATTTCATTCTTTATCTTTACCTCTGCATCTCAGTAAGATCATTTATTTTTTTTTTTATTTCCTTTTTTTCATTTCTTAATCCTTCGTTGGAAATATGTATATGTTGGTATCTACGTCATATATTTACATAGATTTTAATAAAAGAAAATACGAGAAATGAGAGAGAGAGAGAGAGAGAGAGAGAGAGAGAGAGAGAGAAAGAGAAAGAGCATTGTTAAATTTTTTATAACGTTACAAGGATATGGTAGAATTAACAGGGACGAGATTTACGTTTAGTCTCTCGTTTGAAAGAGGGTTGGACTTGGGGGTTTGGAATTGGAGTTAAAGGGAGGGATGATTCCATGATCATAACGATATGAATTTATGTTGTATAAAAAAAAAATCTTTTTTCATTTTTACATCCCCGATTAATTGAATTTTATCATTTTTAGTTTTTTACATTTCATATGATCACATTGTGTATATATATATATATATATATATATATATATATATATATATTATTTTATTTTGTTATTTGCGATTATAATCGAATTTGGCCAATGTATTTCTCGATTCATCGTTTGCATGAACAATTCGAATGGTTAGAAGAACGATAAAAAAATAATATATATATATATATATATGTGTGTGTGTGTGTGTGTGTGTGTGTATATAATTGATTTATTTAAAATGAGAATCTCCAAACAAAAGAAGAAAAAAAAAAGGAAGGAAGGAAAAAAGAAAAGATATAATAATCAGCCTTGAAACCACAAATTTGTAAATGAAATGAAACGATAACATTTTAAATACGTAAATGATAAAACATTTTTTTTTTTTTTTTTTTTTTTTTTTTTTTTTTTTTTTTTTTTTTTTTTTTGTCAGATCGTTTTTGTAACGCGTGTAATTTAAAGTTACATCGTCGTTCGTAAAAGATTTACACGGTTTAGTGTCGAGAAAATAAGGATTTTAAAAAAACAAAGAAAAAGAAAGAAAGAAAGAGAAAGGAACAAAAAAAAAAAAAAAGAAATAAGGAAAAAAAGGAGAAGAAAAAAAAAAGAGAACAAAATAAAAAGCTAAAGAAGCTTTTGCTTCCTTTCGATTAACTTGATATTAATCAATCTATATGTCTCTGTTAATTCAATTCTTTTTCTTTAAATATATATTTTTCCTTTTTTTCAAACAACAAATGGATTCATTCGTATCATTCAATGTATAAGTAGCTCACTTAGATATAAATTTATGAATTATTTATAATTATATTA
>NC_062205.1:2400608-2405608 GCF_912470025.1 Vespa velutina
TTTTCATTCCATTATCGATTTATTTTTATTTGTTCGATTTGTTACGAAATATTTCTCATATATATATATATATATATATATATATATATATTTTTTTTTGCTCGTATTAATACGAGCCGAATTGTTTCTAATGAAATATATACTCCATTATCACCTTTCGCAACGCATCATGAGAGTTTTGCGAAAAAAAGAGAGAGAGAGAGAGAGAGAGAGAAAGAGAGAGAGAGAGAGAAGAAAAAACGAAGAGACAAAGCATTGATTTTTTTTTTTTTTTTTTTTTTTTTTTTAATTCACCCGAGACGACCATCGACGATGACGATTACGACGACGACGTAATCCCATCCACCTAACCACCCACTCACCTCGCACTTCATCATTAACATATTCGCGGAAAACTTAAGTTATCCGCCGAGTGATAAGTACCACGGTCTACGCTTTTACTATCGCAATATTGCACAGATTATTTCTTTATTTTTTTTTTTTTGTTATTTTATTTCTTTTTTTTATTTTTGTTTGTATGTTATTATTTCTTCATTAAATTCATCTCAATTTCAATAAGGTGTTAGCACCAATCTATTATATCACAATGTTCCACTCCACACCACGCAATTGCAAATATATAAATACCTATATGTAATAGTAGTAGTAATAGTAATAATAATAATAATAATAGTAGTAGTAGTAGTAGTAGTAGTAGTAGTAGTAGTAGTCGTGGTAGTAGTAAAAATAGCGGTAGTAGTAGTGATAGTAGTAGTAGTAATAGTAGTAATAGTAGTAGTAGTAGTAGTAGTAGTAGTAGTAGTAGCAGTAGTAGTAGTGGTAGTAATAGCAGTAATAAAAGTTGTAGTAAATGGTAGTAGTTAATAACGTTAATTATTACAGTAATAATGTTTATTAGTCGTAATTGTAATACGTACTGTTTAATAGTAATAGTTAATATGCAGCGGTAATTTAATTTTTTTCCTTTTCTTTTTTTTTTTTTTTTTGCGCTTAGGTAATAAAAAAAAGATCTTTTTCATTTCTTTTATTTTCTTAACGGGTTTTTTCTTTCATTCTTTCTTTCTTTTCTTTTCTTCTCTTTTCTTTTTATCTTTATTATTCTTTTTTCGTTTCGTTTCGTTTCGTTTCATTTTTATAATTTCTCATCTTGTTTACGATAGAGAACAGCCACGTTTAGATATACAAACGAATTATTAGATTTATCGGTAGAACTCCGCACCCCACCCCCCTCGCTCTACTTCCTCCCCCCCCCCCCCCCCTACCCGGTATCCCGAAATTGCTTCGCGTTAATAATTTTCTTTTTATTTTATTTTTTTTTTTATTTTCCTTTCTTTTCATTTTTTTTTCTTCCTTTTTTCTTATTTCTCATTTTGTTTATCGCCTCTTCGTTAAATTTTCCCTAAGATCGAGTATTTCTAACTCGTCGCGTTTTTTCAATCTTTTCGTTATTATTATTATTATTATTATTATTATTATTATTATTATTATCATTATTATTAATATTAATATTATTATTATTATTATTATTATTATTATTCAGAAAAATACGTTCTTCTTTTGTTATTCGTTTTACGCGTAGTATTTTTTGTTTTTGTTCCTTTCTTTTATTTTTCTTTTTTTTTTTTTTTTCCTTTTTCATTTCGTTCTAATCGAACAGTCGTTTACATCTCTCTAAATTTCGTCCGCTTCGATAATAACCAAAGAGGAGGGGAAAGAGGGAGAAAGGGGAGGGGGGAAAGAGAGCCAAATTAATAATAATAATAACAATAATAATAATAATAATAATATAATAATAATAATAATGATAAGAATAATAATAATAATAATAATAATAACAATAATAATAATAAAAGAAAATAAAGAAAAATAAATATCGGAAGAAATCTACGAATCCCGAGAAATGGATGAAAAATGGAGCGCTTGAGAACGAAAAGAAATAAAATGAAAAATAAAAAAAAAATGGAAAAGAAGAGAGAGAGAGAGAGAGAGAGAGAGAGACAGGGAGAGAAAGAAAAAAAGAAGACAAAGCAAGGCAAGGTACAGGAAAATTTAAAAAGTTTTTATAAGAAGAATATGATAAAAGGATGATAATTGTTATGTAAGGGGATAAGTGGGAGAGATAGGGAGAGGTATGACGTTAGGGGGATGTTATAGTGAGAGCTTTTACATTTTCATTAGCTCTTGAACTTTATTGACTCTGATTAGCATTAATAACGGAATATAATAACAAGAGCATCGGACCATAATGGTTCTTTTAAAAATATTACGTATATTTAACTCGTTCGTGAAGAAAAAAAGAAAAAGGAAAGAAAGAAAAAGAAAAAGAAAAAGAAAAAGAAAAAGAAAAAAAAAAAAGAAAATACAAAAAAGATAGAAAATTCCAAGATTACGTTTCGCGTTTTTTATTTTCTCATAAATTGTAAATTATCATCGTACGAGTGAAACATTTCTTTAAGATATTGAAACGAAATCAACTGATTAATAATTAATTTAGTTATTTATTCATTTATTTACTTTGTCGTTGTTGGTTCAACTCGTGTAGAAGTTTAAAAAAGGAGGAAAAAAAGAAAAAATAAGACTGCTGAAAAAAAAAAGAAAAAAAAAAAAAAGAAAAAACAGAAGAATAAAATACACGTCGGATTAAAGGGAGAAAAAGAACGAAAAATCAAACGCACAATAATTTCGTCGCTTATCGAAACGTATAAAACAATATTTCTGGTTACGATTCTTAATCGACAAAAAAAAAAAAAAGAAAAAAAAAAAAAAGAAAAGAAAAGAAAAGAAAAGAGAAAAAAACAGGAACAAAAATTGATAATCTCGTAGAAGTAAGAGGAGCCATTTTCAATTTTCACTTTGAATTGTCGATTGTGAATTGAACGTTTGATAAAAAAGAAAAAAAAAAAAAAAAAAAAAAGAAAAAGGAAAAGAAAAAGAATCTATAACAAAACTCTCTCTCTCTCTCTTTTTCTATATTTTACGATAACAATAATTGATATAATCGTGAGATCTAAATACTTCGTATTGAAATTCGAGAATATATAATTAATCGAAGTCGTATTTAATAAGAGATAATTTTTGAAATCTAATTTATATTAGGTTTGAATTAAAATGTTCTTTTCCTCTTTATTTTTCTTTTTTTTTTTTTTTTTTTTTGTTGTTCTTTACGTTAAAATAAATTCGATCATCACGGATATATAGTTTGAGAGATTGTAATTTCATTTGCCATTTACTATAAAATCCGTCGATTATTTTATATATATATATATACATATATAAATCATTAACGATATAATACTTAATGAAAATGAAATCGTTATTAATTAAACTTAATCAAATCGTCAATTCTTTAATATTTTTTTCGTTGAAACGAGCCCGTTAAATATCAATACATAAATCTCGATCGTTATCGTTCACAATCAATCCAATCGTTCGATCGTTTATCGTTACGTTTAATTACACAACAAACTTTTCCAAAGTTTTTTATTATTTTTTTATTTTTATTTATTATTTATTTATTTTTTTTTTTTTTAAATCGTCATTCGTACGTGAAAATTTGTGTATGGGCGCGCGAGTGAAGGTCGAAGGAAAGGAGTGTTGTTGGAGGGTTCAAAGAAAGAGAAAGAAAAAAGAAAAAAAGAAGATAACGTTGGATAGAATTATTATTATTATTATTATTATTATTATTATTATTATTATTGTTATTATTATTATTATTATTCATTTATTTATTTATTTTTTTATTTTTTTTTTTATTTTTATTTTTTTTTATTTTTTTTAGAACAAACAACGTGCAAACACGAAGGAAAATAAAAGGAAGAAGACGAAGAAGAAGAAGAAGAAGAAGAAGAAGAAGAAGGAGAAGAAGAAAGTCAGAAAGAAAAGATAAAAGAAAGAAAGAAAGAAAGAAAGAATATAAAATCATTGAAAGGGCAAAAGGTCGGCTGCAACTGACATAATAATATAGCCCTACGATAAATCCCGTTTCTGATTCGTCTAGACGAACTTGTCTGACGAAACTGCAACACAGTTTGATGCAGTCTAAGAGGGGTGGGTAACGGCTAGGGAATCGTGCAGAGAGAGTGTGTGTGTGTGTGTGTGTGTGTCTGTGCCTATGTGTGTGTGTGTATACGTATATCCATGTATCCGTGTCGTACGTCTCCTTTTTAATCTCCCTATAAATAAAATAAAAGTAATGTTCACGTTCTTCTCTTTATTTCTCTGACAACTGAATAGACCGGTTTAGCGGGTAAACAAGAATAATCGTATGTACTCGACATATCTACATAATATATATGTACAAAACAAAGAAATAAGATAGTTTCACTTTATTTCCAAAAAGGATAATAATTTAATTTAAAATTGAAAATGTTTCACTTTTTTTTTTTTTTCCTCTTAACATATTTCATTTCATGACTTTAGAGTTCCTTTGTTAAGATCAAATAAAAGAAATTTCGAATTCGTTTTCGACATTTCATTCATTATTGAACGTTAAGAATAATTATCAATGTTATATTTGTAATCGCGTAGAGGGGAAAAAAAAAAAAAAAAGAAAAAGAAAGAAAAAAAGGGAAGAAAAGGAAACAAAAAAGAAAAAAAAAAAATAGAAGAACATTCAATTCAGCGATTAACAATTTTCAAATAAATATTAAAACGAACGTACAATTTCTAACGTTATTATATTGCAAAAAAAAAAAAAAAAAAAAAAAAAAAAAGAAAGAAAAAGAAAACAATTATGTACCTACGATATATCCCGTCGACATAAATTATCATCGTGATTACATTTGACTTTTTATAAGAACGAATTTCTTGATTATTTCGAGATCGAAGATAGAAAAACAAAAACAAAAAAAAAAAAAAAAGAAAAAAAAAAGAAAAAAAAATTCTCATGAAGGATTACATAAAAGTGAAGGAAAAGGGAGGAGATAAGATGGAGAGGGGGAGGAGAGGGGGATTGTTTATGAGGAAATAAAAAAAATAAAAAGCAAGTTAAAGAAAAAGAG
>NC_062205.1:2415608-2418108 GCF_912470025.1 Vespa velutina
ATAGATGTGTGTATATAATATATATATACATATATATATATATAGATATGCGTGTGCAGCAGCGACGCGTGAGTATGCGTGGTCGATCATCACTTATTCTTACGCGCCCGCCCATATATCATTTAACGAGGAAGTAGCAAACGAATTGTTAGAAGGTATGTTATGTAAATCGGTTCGCGTATCTCTGTGCGTGTATGTATATATACATATACATATACATATATACATATATATATATATGTGCATATGTACATACATATATATGTACATAAATATATATATATATATATATACACACACACACACACATATACATGTAAGATGTATTTTGAAATTCTCGCGCTTTTAGGATAGTGTGTTCATGGTATCGTTACTCGTCGCTGATAGCGCCAACGAGTTGGCCATGAAATCGTTAAGATCGATCTTTCTTGCCTCGGGGTGTTTGAATTTAAAGTGCGTGCGCAGGTTATCGCTACGTGTGTACGTGGCACGACAGAGAGGACACTCAAACCTGCCGGGGAAGTGGACGTGGTAGTGGTTCCTGATGTGCGTCACGACCTTGCCGCACAGCTTGCACCTGTGAAGGTTGCAGCCGCCTGGCACCCGGTCAAAGGTCAGCCGCATGTGCCAGGCTTTTGAACCTGCAACATCAACACAAGACAAGTCACTTTCAAACTGTTTGGCCTAATCGACGCGACCTAAAAAACCGAGCCGCCCTTTTCTCACGTTATTCTTTAATTAGGTCTTTTTTTTTTTTTTTTTGTAATTTTTTTTTCTTTTCTTTTTCTTTTTTTTTTTTTTTTTTTTTTTTTTTGCTCTTTTCTATCTCTGGGGTTTTTTTTTTTTTTTTTTTTTTTTTCGTTTTTTGTTTTGTTCTGTTCTGTTCTGTTTTGTTAGGTTTAGTTTGTTTGTTTGTTTGTTTGTTTGTTTGTTTGTTTCATAGTTTTTTAATTTTTTCCTTACATTTCCTTGCTTTATCTTTTCTCATTTTTATCTTTTACCCTTTCTTTTCTAATACAATTCAAATTCAAATTCAAATTCAATTCGATTCGATTCGATTCGATTCGACTTGATTTGATTCGATTCGATTCAATTTTCCTCACACTAACACATCTTTACTTTTAATAGCTCGTTAATATATATATATATATATATATATATATATATATATCGTATCACTTTCTATCTTTTTTTTTACTTTTTGCTTTCTCTCTCTCTCCCTCTCTCTCCCTCTATCACCCTCTCTCTTTCTCTTTATCTATTCATTTATCTATCTACCTATCCTACCATTAATCGACTTTCGACTGGCTCGTAACGAGATCTCGATGTAACACGACTTCTATCGATTTAAAAAAAAAAAAAAAAAGAAAAAAAAAAAGGAAAAAAAAAAAAAAACAGAGAAAAAAGAAGAAAAAAAAAGGAAAAGAAAAAAAAAATGAAAAAGAAAAAGAGACAGAAAAAAAAGACGACGATCTCTCGCGAAGCGCGTTGGCGGCTCGTTTTTCTATATCCCTCCTCTACAGCCCCCGAACTACCCTCCTCATCTCGCCCGTTTTTATTTTTTTTTTCTCATCTTTTTTCCTTTCTTACTTTCGCGTTTCCATCTTTAATTACATTAGTTACCAATCTACGTTATAGTTCCAATTTTCATTTCGTTATCTACATTCTCCGCGTTTCCATCCCCTATTCCTACCACCCCCCCCCCTTACAACTTCCTATCACCTCGTACCGCCTCTTATTCACGTAACAAACCTTCCACGATTATTCTCATTCCTATTACGCGCCTTTTTCCCTTTCATCATAGCCTATGCAAATATACACATAATCATTTCCTTTTTTATTTTCGTTGACTTTGTCCTCTATTCTTTTGCTTCTTCTTTTTTATTTATTTTTTTTCTTTCTTTCCTCTTTTTTTTTCCTTTTTTTTTTTTGTTTTTTTTTTTTTTTTCTTATAAATATTATTGTTACTTTTTAGCTCGTTACGCGATTCTACCACGCTACGATACATTTCCGCGAAACCAAAAAGCAACCCCGACTTCTTTTTTTTTCTGGCCCCCTCTACTAACCCTCCTCTCATCCCTCCAACCCTCGAGTATCTACCACTCTCTCGACATGCTCTCACATTCTATTTTTTTACTCTTTTTATCTCTCTCTCTCTCTCTCTCTCTCTCTCTCTCTCTCTCTCTCTCTCTCTGTTTCACGGAGACCCTGTTTCCTATTCGTTTTTCTTTTCCATTTTTTTTTCTTTTAAAAAAATACCACGATCACACACACACACATATATATATATATATACTTCCTATGTATATATATAGAAATATATAAATATAAATATATACATATACATATATATATATATATAGAATGTTTTATTTTTTAATTTTTATTTGTAAGTTTATACACACAGCACCCACAGTTAGATATATATATATATATATATATATATATATATATATATATATATATATATATATAGAACACCACTCCCGTTTATAGTTAA
>NC_062205.1:2423108-2425608 GCF_912470025.1 Vespa velutina
ATATACATATATATATATATATATATATATATATATGTATATATATAGGAATACAATTCTAAATGTAATTGACACATTAAAAACGATGACAAAATAAAATGGTTAATAAAAGGATGATGGATAATTGGTCTATGTGAATGAACAAATCGATAAAAGAGAACTATATTACTTAGGTAAATATATATATATATATATATAAAAAAATATATAAATATATATATATATTATATATAAAATTACAGTTTAGTAAATTATTTTGCTTAAGAGGTTATTTCTTTAGAAGATCTCGGTTCTATTATTATGGCACTTGTACGTGCACGTATATGCATGTGCGCGCATGTTTTTCTCCAATTTTTTTTTTTATTTTTTTTTCCTGTTTTCTTTTTTCTCCCCTCTCTCTCTCTCTCTCTCTCTCTCTCTCTTTTATTTTACTCCATTTTCGAGGAAGAGAAACATTCGACAAGGGTAGAAAGAAACAAAAGGATGTCAAGGGAGGAGAAAAAGGATTGAAAACAAAGCATATGAAACAAATGTCTTTCTCTATCAAAGTGCGCGCCATTTTTAACAGAACTAATTTGACAAGAAATATAAAATATAAAAGGGGAATAATAAGAAGGAAAACAAGAAATAATATATTATATGTTTATATTTTTTTTCATTTTCAGCCCTATTACCGGGAACTCTGTGTAAATTACACGAACGAATATATCTCGTGTCATTCGAATATGTACAAATAAATAATAATAATGATAATAATAATAAAAAAAAAAAAAAAAATAATAATAATAATAATAATAATAAATAGAAAAGAAAATAATAAAATAAAAAGTAAAATAAAAAACCAGAAAGCAATGGATTAATTTTTAATCCGTGATCGGTCAATCGACAACTCGTCGATATTAGATCACTGTCCATATTCGTTGACGATTTTAAGAGAGACAAAGAGAGAGACAGAGACAGAAACAGAGAGAGAGAATGAAGAGAGAGAGAGAGAGAGAGAGAGAGATTGAATGTGTGTGGGTGGGAGGATGGGTGGGTGTTGAAGAAGAATAGAAAAAGAACGGAACTTCAAACCGAAGAGGAACTGTCCAATATTAAACGAGAATCGATGATGCTATGTCGGTTTCGATCCTTTGTCCCTGCACGATTTGAGATATTCGATGGAAGAAAAAAAAAAAAAAAAAAAAAAAAAAAAAGGAGGGAAAGAGAAAAAAGGCAAAAAAAAAAAAAGAATTGAACGATTAGGATCCTGGAAAAAGAGGAGGAGGAGGAGGAGTAAGGTATCGTTTATTTGAACTGACGATATCTCACCAAAACTATAAAAACCATTGTCAAAGAGTATTCACGATCTAACTGCATACATACATACATACATACATACGTACACACGTTGGAATCGTTTCGATCCGACTTTATTACATTTCGATATCTCTCTATCTCGAGTAACTATATAGATTTTAGAAGAAAAAACGGAAAAAAAAAAAAAAGAAAGAAAGAAAAAAGAAAAGGAAAATTTGTGAACCTAAGGGAGCCCTACGATCTTCTTACGTATGGCAAAAAAAAAAAAAAAAAAAAAAAAAATATTACAATCGTCAGAGCAAATCATATATTAAAAAAAAAAAAAAAAAAAAAAAAAAAAAAGATTCTCTCGATCCCCCCCCCCCCTCAAAAAAAGAAAGAATAAAAAAAAAAAAAAAAGAAAGAGAGAGAGAGAGAGAGAGAGAGAGAGAGAGAGAGAGAGAGAAAGCGTAAATCGTAATCGATGTATATACTATATATATATAAATGCAGTAATCACTTTTCAGTAGTGAACTCTAAAAACAGGGCAAGGAGGGTAGGGGTTGGGGGAAGGATAGGATTAGTGAAAATAATTTTCCATTCATACTTGAAGCTTTTCGAAACTTTCGTCATCTAATGCCAATTATCAATGTGATCAAACGGTTCTTGCACTTTTCGCTTACTATATCCCCTTCCCCTCCTCATCACCCCTTTGTTTCAAATGCTCAGAGAGAAATACTAATGCCAACTGGGATAAATTCGAATATATAGCAAAACGTTAAAGGATCTCGATGTTACACGTGCACGAATCTCATTCCTTTCAGTTACCAACCCTTACTCTATTCCACCCTCTCCCTCTCCCAACCAACCCTCTCCCTCTCCCTCTCTCTCTCTCTCTCTCTCTCTCTCTCTCTCTCTCTCTCTCTCTCTCTCTCTCTCTCTCTCTCTCTCTCTCTCTCAACCCCAAGCCCCCTAATCTAAACAGAACACACTTTCGGAAGTTTCGAACGTATATAAAACGAATTTGAAGGATGGATGCGTAACAAGAAGCGTAAGAGAACACACGAGAAGGTGAAACTTTTCGTTTTCTCAAAGGAGAGAGAGAGAGAGAGAAAGAGAGAGAGAGAGAGAATATCTTTCAAGAAATATATAATATAATATATATATATATATATATATATATAAGTCTTTATCAATACAATTCAAAGGATCCTTTCTAAAG
>NC_062205.1:2433108-2437588 GCF_912470025.1 Vespa velutina
TTACCTGAGAACTTTGAACTATGTATGTTTGTATACCTATTTTAACAAAGATGTATCGTAATATGTGTCGAACTGTATAAAGTTAATTTTATCCAGTACACGATCGTTTGTAAAAGGCATAAGTGTGTGTGTATACATATATATATATACAATATATATATATATATATTATTATAATATTAATATATCTAACCAATTAAAAATATTGTATTGTACCTTCAATTATACTCTTGATATAGTTATTATATATGTATATATGTATTTATAAGTAGCTAAATTAAATATATATATATATATTATATATATATATATATAGATATATATGTAGAGATTCGCGTGCGACAAGTAAAAAAATTGGAAAAATGAAATAAACGACAAAAATTCTGTAAATATATGTACATATACATATATATATATATATATGTATATATATAAATATACATGTACATATATCAATGTAATGAAATTCTGTCACGCACGATATACATATGTTATATGTATTTATGTATGTATGTATGCATGTATG
The DNA here is from genome assembly GCF_912470025.1 of Vespa velutina. Taxonomy (NCBI): domain Eukaryota; kingdom Metazoa; phylum Arthropoda; class Insecta; order Hymenoptera; family Vespidae; genus Vespa; species Vespa velutina. Next base: position 2,433,635 of record NC_062205.1, read on the forward strand.
CATGTATGTATATATGTATATACAACGATCTCGGCGACAGGAACGAGAATCGATGAGTGGCCCCCAATTGCTTTTAACATTTAACTTCTAGTTTCGATGCATAGGGAACACGCTGACCTATTTCCATTTTCGTCGTTGTACCACACTGACGTATAATCAATCAAAAACATTTATTTCTCTTCGTTTATACCATCGAAAAGGCTTTCATTTTTGCGCTTTGCCACTATATTATTTCTGGGAATGTTGCGAATGCGGATTTTCAACTACTAAAGTGATATTACACGGTGGTTTAAAGAAAGAAAAAAAAAAGAGGAGAGAGAGAGAGAGAAAGACAGAAAGAAAAAAAGAGAAAGAGAAAATCCAAACATTATTATAAAAATCACTATTAAATTCGAAAGTCGAAATAATCGAAAGGATCGAAACTGAACGAAAATAAAAATTAAAAAAATTAATAATAATAATAAAGAATAAAAGGTGACAAAGATAGAAAATAATGCACATTAAAATAGTGGTGAGGTAGACGAACGTAGGACACGAGGATATATATATATATATTATATATATATATATATGTATGTATATATACATATATATATTTATATAATTCGATGGTCCTCTTTAAGCGCAGCATTTTAGGCCACAGCTTTCAAAGAACCGTTTTCGCGATTTATCGATCGATCGATCAATCGTACGATCGAATCCGAGGTCATCCTTATTGGCTACTGATAAGAGAAAGGCACCGTTTAAATAGAAGGCCTACGTTAAAGGAATTATCCGTCCTTTCGCAATAAGTCGAGAGCCGCCTCTATTCGGGCCGGACTCTACCGTGGGACTAGTTTCTCATCATGACTATTTTATTATTTTTTCAATCGGGCCATTAAGGCCCGCCGAAAAATTCGAACTTATGCTTTGCCTCTCTCAGTCTTCGACGTCCTTTCACAACCTACGTTTATAAATATAAATATATGCGTGTATGTATATATATATATATAAATATTATACGTATAAATAATATAATGATAATAATAATAATAATAATAATAATAATAATAATAAAATATAATGTAATAATAATAATAAAATATAATAATAATAATATATAATGTAATAAAATAATAAAGTAATAATAATACTAACTAATATTATATATATAATTATAATAATTAATATCTACGCGTCTACCTCCATTTTGCGAGAAACGTGAATAAATAGGATATATTTAAGATCAAATATAGATACATATATCCGCGATATATATATACATATGTATATATATATATATATATATCTATAGTAAATATATATGCATCAATTGTACTGTCAGTGTGCGTGAGTACGAGCACGAAATGACTATTATATTCGCGATAAGCGGACGAGTATATATATATATATATATATATATAATATAAATATAAATAAATAAATAAATAAAAAAATAAATAAATAGATATAAAAGATACTAAATCTAGAAGAGAATAGAGAACGGGCGACGATTATCGTGTGATCTCTTTTTCAATCTCACTCTTTTCATTTTTTCTCTCTCTTTTTTTCAAAGCTTGTGAAAAAAATTACGTATTCGTAAAACTCAAAATGACTGGGTAAATATAATATATACATAAAATAAAAATAAAAAAAAAAAAAAATACAAGGGGACAATGAAAAGAAATAAAGAATTTTAAAACGAAACATCCTTCTGAATTTACAAATTTTGATTAAAAATCTTACTCGTGATGATAGCAATATCGATATCTTTCTTTTAACAAACAAACGTGAGATTTTTAATATCCGTCAGATAGAGAATAGACAAACTTCTTTCCGTCGAAAAAAAAAAAAAAAAAAAAATATGAGAGAAGAGAGAGGAGAGAGAGAAGAGAGAAAGAGAGAACATGTACGCTCGCAAATTCAAACGCGTGTCATTTAATTCGTAAAATCGAAGATTTAATAAACAAAAAAAAAATAATAAAACAAAGAGAAATACATATATAAAAAAAAATGTAAAAAATAAAAGTAATGAAAAAGGAGCATTAGTGCTCGTTTCGTTTTCTTCTTCCTTTTGATTTCTTTTTCTATTTTTTCCTTTTTATTTTATTCTTTTTTTTTTTTTATTTTTTTTTTTATTTTTTCTAAATTCATTATTTCGCATGAGATCTCGGACGATTAAGATTGGCACGAACGAATTCTTTTAGAAGTAAACAAAGGTAATTTTTCTATCCGTTTACCTTTATTCTTAACTACTCTACCCTATCAACTCCGTCCCTCCCAACCCTCCTTCGTCACCCAATCACCATCCCTTCCATTCCAATACACACTTATAATTATTATGAAAAAACAAAAAAAAAAAAAAGACATGTATATAAATATTATATATATATATATGAAGGTGTTAAAAATACGATAGCAAAAGAATGATATAAATACTTATTCTCTTTAGGAATAATTTCACGCGAAACTATTAAGTGCTACTTAGTTTTATTCTATTTAATTAATTATTAAATTAATTAATTAATAATTAATCAATCAATTCATCGAATTAATCATCGAATTAATCAATTAATTAATCAAGCTGGTACAAACGAAAGGTGTCCTTAACTCTCAAGGCCGATTCGATTATACTAATCCGTAATTTGAGTGAAATCATTGAAGGAGACGAGGAAGAGAGGATATGAAGAAGAAAAAAGGAAAATTCAAATACGAAAAAAGAAAATAGAGTTTACGTAACGTAACATTTTGTCATTAATCAAATGATTATCGTTGTAATTAACGTAGGAGGGGAAAAAAAATTCCTCAACCGAATTGTTTTCCTTTTTTTTCCTTCCTTTTCATTTTTTGTTTTTTTTTTTTTTTTTTTTTTAATTTTTTCTTTCTCTCTCCTCCTTCCTCTCTGCCTCCTCTCTCTCTCTCTCTCTCTCTCTCTCTCTCTCATCTCCTCTCCTCTCTCTCCGTTTTTTCGAGAGAGAGAGAAATATCAATTTAATCGATTCAATTTGTTCTGGCACGATTGAACTCCTTACTTCTTTTTTTTGTTGTTTTACTTTTTTTTTTTCTTTTTTTTTTTTTTTTTTTTTTTTTTTTTTACTTTTATCCCCGAAAGGTTTAAGTGAGACAGGCAGGTTCAGCTTTGGCGAGAAAGTGTTTCGACTCAAGACGCATGAAACGGCGAGATCATGGACCCCCTCTCGTATACCGTGCTTCAATTTGATGTGCCTTTTCAAATTGTCAGACCTCGTCAACGATATCATACATATCTGACATTGATATTTGTCCGGGAAATGTGATTTCATGTGTTTCTTTATATTCCTACTCTTTTAACCGCAAAGCTTACAGCGCTCCGTACTGACATTCGAGTGATCTACCTTATTTTGACCGTCTTTACTTATTTCCTTTTCTTTTTGCTACTTCCTGATGTTCCTGGAATTATAAGATGGCGCCTTTCAATGGATATAACGAATTTCATTTTTATCATTGTATTATTATTTTTTTTTTTTTCTTTTTTTTTTTAATCTTCAATTTTTTTTTTTTTTATACTCATTCCTTTATCCTTTGTCAAAATCATCGCACACACTATCGATCGTACTACTACTGGATTTTCCAACGACAATCAGAAAAGGGTTCTAATAATCTTCCTCGATGAAACAAAAAAAAAAAAAAAAAAAAAACAAAAAACAAAAAACAAAAAAAAAGAAAAAAAAAAAACAAAAAAAAAAAAACTAAATAAAAGAAAGAAATAAATAGAACCCACACTTCTTTCTACGATCACTAATGTAAAGATCTCCAAAAGCATTGCAGAAGAAAGAGAAAATATTGTTTATTTTCTTTTCTTTTCTATTATTCACTTCTTCTTTCTACCAGAAATATCAACCAGAGAGAATATAACCTACACTTACACTAAGATAAGAAAAACCACATTCGCAAAAGGACTGTTTTTTTTTCTTTTTTTTTTTTTTTTTTTTTTTT
>NC_062205.1:2443088-2445588 GCF_912470025.1 Vespa velutina
CCCAAATGATCATTATTATTAATTAACGATAATTTTATATTTTTATTACATTCAGATAAAGGCAGATACTGTGAATTATTTTCTACTTCGTCGTTTTTATATTCAGAATGTTCAGTGTTAATAGGCAAGATACGACTTTGTAAAGAGTTATGTTGATCTTCAAAATCTCGCATAGTTCCTGACATATTGATACACAAAGAACCTCCAGCCATGATGGTATTTTCTCGTGAAACTCGCATCACAGAAGAATCTTGGTGATTGGGAGTCATGTTCTGTACATCCACTGTTTCGTCACTCTTCCCATCCCTTCGAACTATCCACTCCACATTAGTCTGTCAACAGAGAAGGAAAGGATATGTGCTTAATCAACACATTTTGATTTTGTCTTTATGCATACAAGAAGCCAATTTTGCATCTTTATTTAAAAAATCCCTTCCTTCCCGTGTCTGTTTGGACTGAGTAGTCATATGATGATGGTATACAATCATCATTAATTGTGGGAACAGTAACGAAACACTGACGTAAGAAAAAGATTCAACGAAGACAGAACATAATTATACATTTTGCCTTTCAACAACAATACAATCATACCATTGATAAAATAAATCACCATTGTAATATCCTCCATTTTTTTCTTATATTAATAAATATCAAAAAAAAAAAAAAGAGAAGAAAAAAAAAAGAAAAGCCATTATATGCCCAAGACCATGCAATGAAAATTGAAATATTATATAAAGATAATTTTGCTAGAACAATACACTTTCATGTTATAATAAAATAAAAATGGAATAACACATGTCAAATGCACAAATACTTTTGATGAAAAGTATTATAAAATAGATACATATATTTGTACATAGCTATTATCTACATAAACATTTATCATATTGCTGCAAAAAAAAAAATAATTGTAAATTAAAAGGAAAGAAAGAAGAAAGAATAAATGACTCGCACAACTTAATACAACACCAATATTAAAAAAGAAAAAGAAAAGAAACAAAAAAAAAAGGAAAAAAAAAAAAGAAAATCTAATAACAATAAATGAAGAATAAATAAATGATAAAGATAATAAACGAATTAAATGTATTACTTACTGGGAGGGAGATATTGTCATGGAAATCAGATAAGTGGTGGTCTAATTCTTGCTTGATAGGAGCTTGTGGTTGAGATGCAGGAGACATAGGTCGACCACCATCCTCTAATTCTGTTCCCAGGGCATTATTTACCTTTGGAATAACAGGTGGACTTGATTTATAATTACATTGCGAAGATGCCTGAAAATAATAAATACAAACTTTGATTATCTAGAAATATACAAAGTTATTATATTCAACTTATCTATATGATCAACAAAGAAAAAAATAAAAATGAAAAAAAGAAGAAGAAAAAAAAAAAAAAAAACAAAAGGACTAATAAAAATTCTCCTATCATAAAACTAACATAGACAGTATATAAAATATAATAGTCATATATTCATTTGTAATTTTTCCATACATCACATTTTAAATCTCCACTTTGAAAGTACAAATAAATGAATAAATAAGTAAATATATAAATAACATAAATATATACATATATATATATATATATATACATGTATATGTGTATATATATATGCATATGTATATATATATATATATATATATATGTATACATACATAATATACCAGAAAGTCTATTATTACTATTATAAATGCTGAAAATACAGTAATCTTACTCATGAATTAAATGGTAGGGTATTATCTCTTTAGTCAAAATTCCAAGGTCACAGGCAAAGTTATTTGGAAAGCTGTGCAATCATATACATATGTAATTTATTGATAACAATGAACGGTCGTTATCAGATAGAAATGTACTGTTGGTAAAAAAAAAAAAAAAGCACAATTTTAAAAAATCATTACAAATGATTTTTTAATATGAGTTATTATAAGAAAATAGAAAAAAAATATTGGTCAGTTGTTAATTTTTCTCAATGTTTAGATATCATCATAGACATACTTTCATTTCACAACAATATAAAAGTTGTCTCTCTTTTCTTTTTGTTACATTATTACAATAATATATCAAAATAAAGCTTAATCACTTTATAATACCACCATAACATTTATTAATTTAATTTACATACCTGTGAATCAGACATGAATCTTTCGCTAGGAGGCCCAGTAAGAGAAACATCATAGCTGCCAGAAAATTTTCTTTTCCTCTTTTCAGGATGTGATTGGAGATTAGGCGAATCGGTGTGCCTGCCACCGGTTTGTGCTTCTGGCTCTGGCGACGGACTTTTTTCTCCTGTCTTGTTATTTACACTATTATCTGTGAGGCCTCTGATTTGTAATGCCTCTGCTGTTTTGAGGAACATCGGTAATAGATGCTGACTAACATTTACTTCTCCCTTATACATAAAGTGCAGCAATGCTTTCATTTCTGTATCGTTGACATCCTTCAGGAATATAATTGGATGAGGATGGGTATTCTGGAGGAAAATAGTCTCAAAGTATGG
>NC_062205.1:2453088-2458088 GCF_912470025.1 Vespa velutina
TCATAATACGTGTCGTATTTATCCCGACAAGAGAGCTTTCATATATATCGATCGATCGATCGATCAATCGGAGATCGATATCACGAGCAACGTTCTTCTATATCTTCCGAGGAGACCCTTCGTTGTTGCAATTCTTTTCTCCTTTTTATAATTTCTTTTTCCTCCTCCTCATCCTCCTATTTCCTCTTCTTCTTCTTCTTCTTTTTCTTCTTTTGTCATATTTTTATTATTCCTTTTTTTCCTATTTTATATTTTTCTTCCTTCTCTCTCTCTCTCTCTCTCTCTCTCTCTCTTTTACTCTCTCTGTCTCTCTCTCTCTCTCTCTCTCTGTCTCTCTCCTTCTTTTTTACTCCGATAATTTTTTGTTTTCTTTTTTTTTCTTCTCGAAAATCATACGAGGGAAGAATTATTCTCGCGAATTAAACGCGTTTATGGCTTTTTTTTTTCCTTTTTTTTTTCTTTTTTTTTCTTTTTTTTTTTTTTTTATTATTATTATTTCTTTTCTCTTTCTTACTACATTCCTTCTCTCCTTCAATTCTTTCTTCTTTTTTCTTTTTGTTTTTATCGTCGATCACGAGAGATCGAATTTTCTATGATTGGTAGGCGAGAAAAAAAAAAAAAAAAAAGAAAAAAAGTGAAAAAAAAAAAGACGAAAAGAAGACCTCCGTATAGCGATGGATGTGAATAAGTAAGTATGCGTGATGAAAACGTGATCGTGGGAGAAACACGCGAAAGATTTCGATCTGCTTGATATTTCGTCACGGAAAGTTACAAATGTTTTATAGGGAAGATCAGAGTCATCGATTGAACATATTAATGATAACAGTACTTTTATACACACACACACACACACACACATATATATACACATATGTTCGTGTATGTGTGTATAATATATTATATGTATATATATATATATATATACATATTATTTGTATTCATTGTGTGGACGGATATTACTATAGTCATTTTTCTTTGTCTTTTTTCTCCTTTTTTTCTTTTTTTTTTTTTTTTTTTTTTTTTTTCTTTCTTTCAAATCAGAGATCATTGATGCGATTCAATGAAACACGGTGCGGTGCATTGATCGATTAAAAAGATTATTGATCAAATTATTTTTCTTTTTCTTTCTTTTATCTCTTCTATTTCTTCTTTTTATTTTGTTAATAACTTCTCGAAGATTTTTTTATTAGATACTTTATTTCTATCTGATCTTTCTCTCTCTCTCTCTCTCTCTCTCCCTCTTCCTCCCTCTCTCTATCTCTTTCTTTCTCTCTCTTTCTCTTTCTCTCTCTCTCTCTCTCTCTCTCTCTCTCTCTCTCTCTCTCCCTCTCTCTGTTTATAAAAATATCATCTTCAAATTGATCTCTAATAAATATGAAAATAGTCGATATTGTTTATCTTCTTATGCAAATATTATTTGATTATCAGTAAGGTAATTTAAATTCGATCGATAATATATTTTCAAGTGATAAAAAGAGCAAAGCAATATTGCGATTGAGTTATTTACATTATTATAATTGTACGACTTAACTCGGAGAAAATTTTTATTAACAAATCCTTATTGATTATATCAATAGAAGGAGGGAAAAAAAGGAAATATAAATAGTGAAGATGAATCCATTTATAAAAATAATGTCAATGATTGAACTATTGTGATAAATTTTTTTGCGAACGAATCGATAAAGTATATATCATATTTTACGTTAATATATGAAATTTTTGAGAGATACAATTAGAAAACAAGAAAAGAACGCTTGAGAAGCATATTCCTTTAATCTTTGTTTCTTTTTACTTTTTTTTTTTTCTTTTTTTCAACTTTTCATTCCACCTCTTCTTCATCTTCCGGTGAAGAAAGTGACAAGTTCGAAGATCGATAATCGCGATATCGATAATTTCGCGGGCCTGACGAATGGTATCTTCTCTTTTTGATTAGCAGTGGTTATGGGGAAAAAAAAAAAAAGAAAAAAAAAAACAACACACCAAGAAAGAGAAATGAGTTTGAACGATTCGTTGAACAGCCCCATCTTCTCCGATGTCGAGCTTAATGTTAAGAGCGAAAAAGCTTTCGTTATGGTGTGATAAATCTTGTAAGAAAAAAGAAAAAAAAAAAAAAAAGGTATAAATCGACGCGCCGCTTCGCCGTCGATGGCGATGATTAAATCGCGGACGGCAATCTGGCGCATCGTTACCTGGTTTACTGAAATTCGTGAACATGAAACCTCCTCGGCCCCCGGTGTAGCCAGGCGGCGCGTTAAGTGCAGCTTACGGAGCGTGCCAAGAAGTTCGTTTATTCCCTCGAGGATTCCTTCTCCTTCTCCTCTTCCTCCACCTCCTGCTCCTCTTCCTTCTTCTCCTCCTCCTCCTCTTCCTGCTCCTCCTGCTTCTCCTCCTCCTCCTCCTCCTCCTCCTTCTCCTCTTCTTATTCCTCTTCTTCTTCCTGTCTTCGAACTTGAACGATGAAGAATTTGTTATCTTCCAAACGTCGATTTCCCTTCTATCTTCAAGGACGAGAAAATCTTCCGCCCGAAGATTTCTTCTATTTCTTCTCTTTCTTTTCTTTTATTTTTCTTTTTTTTTTTTTCTTTTTTTCTTTTTCAAAGTCAATTATTATTTCGTCTTTCTTCTTTCTTCCTCTTCTTCTTACTTAATCGTCACTAAAGTTCTTTCAAAGATTAATTCCCATTTGACGGGGAAAATCCTCATGAAGATGGATAGAAATATAAGTACGTCAAATACGTTGAATAAGATCGATCAGAGCACAATCTTTCCCAATTTAAAGCACACTCTCTTCTGATTTGTCGTCTTCTTTATCTTTTTCTTCTCGTCAAATCGAAGAAAGTAAATTCGAAAGTTTGTTACGAAGCATTAATGTGCCCACGCGTATTCCCCGAACGGTAATCGCGGCTGCGACCTTCAACTTGTCCCGGCCATGATCTCCCGCGCGCGGGGCCGCGCGCGCGCGCGCGCGCCTTCCTCCAACGCGCCGCCGAACGGGGGATTGAAATCGAAGTGGATCGCGAGGAGCGATCGACGCGCCGAGCCAACAACTAAGACGATGAAAACGAGGGCGAGAAGGAGGGTGCGAGATCGATTACGTGTTTTTACTTTCCTCTTTCCTCTAACGTCTTTAGTTGACGACGTTAACGATGATGACGATAACGACGACAAAAGCGATGCTGACGATAACGATGACAATGACGATGATGATAATGATGATAATAACAACAACAATGACGACGACGACGACGACGACGACGACGACGACGACGACGACGACGACGACGATGATAAAGACGATAAAGACGATAAATATGATAAAGACGTGGACGAAGACGAAGACGGATACGATGAATTTAACGCAAGTTTTGTCAATCGAGAAATTTTAATGACACAGAAGGAGTACAACGTCGACGACGGGAACAAAGCGCGGCGCGCAGCAATGACAGCAACAGCAGCAATGGCAATATAAGTAGCAGCAATATTATCAGGAACGATAAGAGCAGCGGCACCGGAGAAGATATCGCAGCGTCGTGCGAACCAGCTTGGCCGCGGAACGCGACTGAGGCTACTGGGGGTGGCACCGAGAGAGAGAAGGTGCCGTGGATGCAGCTCGTCGACGTGTACGCTGCACGAGCACATCCCCCCTAATGAGTGCACCAGGCATGTGCGAGGGATTTTATGTTCGCCGCCGCCGCTGCCACCACCGCCTCCTCCTCTTCCTCCTCCTCCTCCTTTTCCTCTTTCTCCTCTTCCTCTTCTTCCTCATTCTCCAACCCCAACTCCATTGCCACCACCACCACCACCACCACCACCACCACCACCACCACCACCACCACCACCACTACCACTAGTCGAACCACCACCCGAGTATCGCTAGCCACCCCCACTGTGCGAACTCTTCTCGTCGTCCTCCTCCTCTTCTTCCTCCTTCTCCTCCTCTTCCTCCCCCTGCTTATGTCTCCTCTTCCGCCACCTCCATCTCTCTAGCAACTCGCTCACAACCCCTGCCTGGTCTTACTTACCATACACCATACGTTCATTCGTTACTGAACTTAGAATTCCGATTTTCCACGAGGTATCTGACCGTTAATCGTCACACGGCCAAGTACAAAAGAAAGATTTCTGATAATGGACTTTCCTCGTTGCAGGGGAGTGAAGAAGTCGACGGAAGAGTAAGGAGAGATAGGAAGTCTTTGCCCTACATTTCTACGTCTATTTCCTTTCTTTCATCACTTCTTCTCAATATTTTTACCTCTCTACGTCCTATTCGAGAAATTTCATATCTGTAATACAACGCTTACGATATGCGCGTGTATAAGGGTTGACAAAAACCATTATCAAATGTTACCAAGAAAAAATTACTAGATGGGTAAATCAAATTTCTTCTACCCCTCTCTTTCTCTCTCTCCACCTACCAGTTTTTTTATCTATTTTCTCATCAACCCGTCAAAATTTTTCTATCGGCTCGATAGAACCTTTCTCCCCGCTTTTCGGAAAGGAAAATGTATTTTCCAATGTTGTAGAACCTACCAGAGTACAATATGTTTCATTTCTCACCCTCTCTCACCCTCTCTCTCTCTCTCTCTCTTTTTCTTTCTTTCTCTCTTTAAGTTCCAGCGGGGCGACCGAAGCGAATAGTCGACTTGAAAGTCTCTATTCGCCGCCCTGACCCCGACGGCAGGACGGTACCACAGCACCTCGGAACCGGCATCGTAACCATCACCGTCACCACCACTATCGTTCGCCGTCGCCGCCACCATCGCCACCACCATCACCACCACCACCACCATTACCACCCTCTGGCGCACGACACAGCGCGAGCAGCCAGTCACTGGGAGAAACGGCGTGGGGCGGCTTGTCCCGCGAGCCGGAAACCCTCCGCGCGCGTTCGTGGGGCTGTGCCCGGTTTTCACCTCCTCCTGCGTACCTCCTGCGGATCGTACCCTGCATCCGCATCCGCGATTGGTACGCACTAGACGTACGCCCGTTACCGTGGATCC
>NC_062205.1:2463088-2488088 GCF_912470025.1 Vespa velutina
ATCTACCTACCTACATACATACATGCATACATACATACATACATGCATGCATACATGCATACATGCATACATACATACATACATTCAAGATAACAACGTACGACGTAATATAATGATTTCATCAATTTGTTAACGTGAAACATCGATCGAGTCCGACGGCGATACATTAATTTACCGCTTGCCACGGGAGGCCCACGGGGCATCGATTTGTTTCCGTCGGTTTTCCGAACCTGACACAAACCCGGACGAATACCAACTCACTGTTAGAATTGTGTTTCGTTACCTACTACAATTTATGCTAACGTTAATTCGCACACGAACATTTATATTATATACATATATATATATATATATATATAATAAAATATAAGTATTCAATTCGATAGGATCTATCCTTCGTTTAAAACATTTTTATAAAATCCTTTTCTTTCTTTTTCTTTTTTTTTTCTTTTTCTTTTTTACGATACAGATATGTAATTTTATTTTCCAGAGTTACAATTTCTTTCTCTCTCTCTCTATATATATATATATATATATATCTCTCTCTCTCTGTTTTTTTTTTCTTTCCTATAAGGTTCTCGATCAAGATATTAGATATTATTAAAAATCAAGCAATATTACATTGAAAATGTATTGTCCAAGGTTTTAAGTTTATATCTATTCAAAAGAAATCGTTCATCGATTGCAATGCCAAAACGTATTTGAAACACTTTGCACGATATACGATTAATGATGAAACATCGAGCAAGAAAAGGCGAATACAATGTGCTACGTTTACGTTGAGAACGGCCATAAATAACGATTTATCAAATTTTAAATATAATTTATAACTCATGCAAACGTACATCCCCACCCGCACCTTTTCACCTGCCTCCTCCCACTGTCTCCCTTCCTGCCCTCCACTCTCACTACCACCCCGTCGTCAACCACCACCCGCCTTACTTCGTTTTCACGTTGTAATACATCTTTGTAAGTTTTACGATGATTTTATCGTAAACGTAAAAAAATTCATACGCCTGCTGCCTCATTTTTGTCTTCATTCTTGTTTTTGTTGTTATTATTGTTATTGTTATTGTCATTGTTGTTTTCTTCTTTCTATTTAATTCTCCGTATTATAATTATCTCTCTCTCTCTCTCTCTCTCTCTCTCTCTCTCTTTTTTTTTCTCCCTTATACATTGATATCTAAATATTGATTGATAAATTACATTTATTATTGTATATATATATATATAGATATATATATTTTATTTTTCTTTTTTTGGTTTCTTTTCGTTTTTGTTTTCAAACGAACAACTCCTATCAGTTTTCCTTTATTTTCCATAAAGATTATATTTAATATCGATGATGTTAGATAATTTTTTACTAACGTCAGCATTTTATTAACGCACTTATTTACTTTTACATGACGTTTAGCAATATATTTTATATCTCATGTATTATCACGTGCATATAATAACGATAAAGAATTTAAAAAAAGTTTTAGCAAACATTCTCATCGACAATTCGTTTCTATTCGTTTAATAGAAAACAAAAATATCAAGGAAATATATAGACAGTTATGTCGAAAATATTTGATATGCCTTACGTCAAACGTTCTTTCGCATTAGAAATACTATAAAGAGTATGAACGTATTGAAAGACGAATGATTTTTCTCTGCGAGATATGTGATAGGAAAAAAAAAAAAAAAAAAAAAAAAAAAAAAAAAAAAGAAGAAAACAAAAACGAGAGGAAAAAAACAAACGAAGTAAAAGAAAACTCTTTTTGAGACATTCAATCGCAAAGGTTTTTCTTTTTCTTTTTTTTTTTTTTTTTTTCTTTTCCTTTCTTTTTTATTTTAAATTATGCATACACAAAACGTATTTCGGAGAAGACCATACAGAAATATATTTCAACAAATTTTTGATACGACAACGAAAGATATATTGCATTGGAAATAAAATATTTCAATCGAAACATTTCATTTTTCTTTTTTCCTTCTTCTTTTTCTTTCTTTTTCTTTTTTTTTTTTTTTCTTACTTTATTTTATTTTATTTTATTCTTCTTTCATATAACGTATCAGGTTCTTCAACGAAACCATAGAACTAATTCCATTTTCTGAAAATTGTTATTAGAACTGACTGTATTGGGTTACGCGTGAATCAATTTACAAAAGTGCATTATTATTGTAAAAAGAAATAAATATTCATTTGAATATATTAATGGTTAAAATAAAGAAAAATATTTTCTAAGAACGTTTCTCGTTCGACGAAAAAGATAAAGTCAATGAAAGAAATCGTACGAATAATATCGTCGGATGGTCGATAAAATTTTTTTTTAACAATTTTCTTCTAATCATCGACCAAATTATTTCGAATCGATTCGCACGATTTTCTTTGTCACATTGGCATCGAAATAAAATAATGATAAATAGAAAATAAATTTAAGAGGGAGAGGAAGAATGATTGAAGAAGAATGCAGAGAGAGAGAGAGAGAGAGAGAGAGAGAAAGATAGACAAATAGGAAAGGAGAAATGAAAAGTAGAAAAGAAGAAAAACGAAGAAAAAAAAAAAAAAAAAGAAAAAAAAGGAAAAAAAAAGAAATAGAATAAGAATAGAATTCAATGGGAATTGTGTCAATATAGTATTACGTTGCATTTTGTCCTGTTGTCTCCTGTCGTGTTCTGTCGTGTCCTATCGTGTTACGTCGCAGACATTTGTCGTACGGTTGCTCGTGAAATCGTACGAATGCTGCATTAAACTGTGTGAATCGAAGAAGAAAGTGAAACAGTTTGAACTAGAATAGCTAGTCTGATGGGAGAATAACGAAGGTAGAAGAGTCGAATCGATGCATACATGCATCGTATGTATGTATATATTTATGTATATACGTACATACGTATGTGCGTAAAACGAAAGGGGTGATTATGGAAAAAGAACATGAGACAGAGAGAGAGAGAGAGAGAGAGAGAGAGAGAGAGAGAGAGAAGGAAAGAAGAGAAGAAAAATCTATCCAGACACGATGTGGCAGAGTGTGATATAGAAATTGTTTGTCAGCATCGACCACTCTTACTTCATCTATCAGTCTCATGTTTCGGTTTTCGAAATAACTCAGTCTGAATCTCTAACAATCAACCAAGAGAGAGAGAGAGAGAGAGAGAGAGAGGATGCCAAGGAGTCATTATAAAATTGATGTGGTAAAAAAAAAAGACAGAATCGTTTATTTTCTTCTCCTTTCTCTCTCTCTCTCTCTCTCTCTCTCTTTCTCTCTCTCTCCTTTTCTTTTTCTTTATCCTTCATGTCCATCGGTATCAATTCTTCAAACGACAGACATATCGAATCTATATTAAAAACTATTATTATATCTTATTATTATAAGATCGATTTAGATAATTATCACTTTTTCTTATTCTTTTAATCCCGCGTATAATTTCATTTGCGAAACAACAACAACAACAACAACAACAATAACGAAAAAAAGCAACATCCATTTATGATTTACGAGAGAAAGAGAGAGAGAGAGAGAGAGAGAGAGAGAGAAAGAGAGAGTAATGCAATTGTTAAACAAAAATGTTAATACGTTTATTCGTAATTTCTATCGATTCATAAATAAATACATGTACATAAATAATTAGAACGTATATAACGATAATAGAAATGACATCGTAAGAAGGAAAGAGGTGATATGAAATTTTACTATAAAAGTTAAAAAGTAGAAATAATAGGGAAAAAGAAAAGGAAGGATAACATTTTTTTGCTATTCAATAAATTAAATCATTTTCATTCGAACGAGTTATTATCAATGCGACAGATATACGAACGAAGTAGATACTTAAGTATTTAACTTATTATCACCATTGGCAACGAGTAAACATCAGAATAAACTCAAAAGTCATAAGAAAAGATATATATATTTGTGGATTGGAAGATACGGATGGAGTCGACTTTATCGTGAGAAAGGAGAGGGAGGAAGGGAAGGGGAAGAGGAAGGAAGAAGAAAAACAACAACAACAACAACAACAAAGAAAGAAAGATAGAAATTAAAGAAAAGGAAAAAGAAAAAAGAAAGAAGAAAAAAAAACGGAAAACAGGAAAAAGATGGAGGAGAAACAAGGCGTCGATGATGGTGAGTTAGGAGGTACGTGCTGAAAATAAAGGGAAGCTTGAAAAAAGGTTGTGGACCACGAGCATTGGGTGGAGGGACGGGTGGGGGGAGGGACAACGCTGACGTGTCGCACGAGCCGAACTGACTTTACTTCAATGAGAGTTTGCGAGAGAGAGACAGAGAAAGAGAAAGAGAGAGAGGGAGAGAGAGAGAGAAAGAGAGAGAGAGAGAGAGAATGAAAGAGAAAGAGAGAGAGAGACCGCAGATCGGTCTACCGATACGAGCAACCCCTCACTCTCTCCAACCCCTTTCTACCTCATTCACTCTAACCAACCCTCTCTCACCCCTATATACTCCACCGAGAGAACGACTCTTGGCACACGAGAAAGAAAGAGAGAGAGAGAGAGAGAGAGAGAGAGAGAGAAAGAAAGACAGAGATAGAGGAGAAACCGTTTGCGCGGGTGGTCAGGTTAGGGGTGGAGCTACAAGTGGTGATAAACGAGGCCGAATCCTCGTTATTAGCCATTGGGGAAGGCTCGGGAATTCCTGTGGAATCTCACTCTCTTACTCTTTCTCTCTTTCTTTTTCTTTCTCTCTCTTTCTCTCTCTCTCTCTCTCTCTCTCTGTCTATCTCTTTCTCTTTCCTCCCTGTTTCTCCCTCACGATTCACGTCTCGCTTACCTAACTTCTCTTGTGTCTTTTAAACGAGCATCCTCCCTATTAAACGAGTTGAACGCCCTCTGAGAAACTACGAAGGTTCAACAGTTTTTACTAAACCTTTTTATGAGAAAGAGAGAAAGAGAGAGAGAGAGAGAGAGAGAGAGAGAGAGAATTCTAAGTATTTCCTTTCTTCCTTCCTTCCTTCCTTCCTCCAGGAAATTTCTATTTTCACGATATTAATTTCTTTCATATTTTTCTTTTTTTCTTTCCTTGGTTCTCCCTTCATTTTATTACATTGTATTTACATAGTCCATCGATACGATCTTCGTTAAGAGAACGAGATATTTTTCAGTAAAATAATATTTTATTAAGATCGTTCAATAATATGTTTTCTCGATACTTGAGTGTCCGACGCATAAACGATATCGAACTGATATCTATTTGAAAATGATACTTCGAGTGGAAAAAATTTTCCTGGAAGGAAATTTATCTTTTTTGCTTTTGGTCTTTCTTTCCTTTTTTTCTTTTTCTGTTTTTTTGGTTTTTCTTTTTTTCTTTCTTTCTTTCTTTATTTATTTCCTTCTTTTACATCCCGAAAAACGTAAAACATCACGTAGATATGTTTGCGAAGAAAATCTGTTTGTTTGTTTTTTTTTTTTTTTCCTTCTTTTTTTCTTTTTTTTTCTTTTTTTTTTTTGTTTTGTTTTGTTCTGTTACTTCTATTTCTCTTCTATCGAACATACACATCCACTGGCTATCGAATTTTATTCTATACGACTATTCACAAGTAAAATTACTTCTCTTCCATATAAATTTGTTGTTGTTCGAATGAACGGATAGAACCGACCTACGGATGCTACGTGAACAAAATACATATAGACGTACACCACCATATATATTGTAAAATTCTTATGTATTTATCTACATACTTATGTAACTCGATTTCGCAAATTTATTTTTACCACTATAAAGGAAAATGATAATTTTCCAAAAATATCATCCAACTATTGTATTTTTCTCAAATAGAAATATTGTGTGTGTATATATATATATATCGTAAAATAAATTATGCCATGAGTATACCGATATACATATTTGTTGATATACAATGATTCTATCCTAGAATACAAAGAAGCAAAATTATCATGCGTATCTGCGTATATAACATTAACAATTAACAATAACAATAATAATAATAATAATAATAATAATATTTAATAGTAATATATAATTCGTTATGAAAGAAATAATAAATGAACGCATTAATCGAAAACAACTGTGAAATTAATACGATCAATATAATAATGTTAGATTAAACTATATTATTTATAATTATTATTTTTACGAATATTATACGAATAATATCAATTAGTTTCCTATAAGGACTTATCGGTCCTTTCGTACAGGATCATACGACGTAACTATAATCTAAGTTATTGTCCTTTCAGTCCTTTCATTTTCTCCAATGAAAAGGGTGCCTCCCTCCCTCTCTCTCTCTCTCTCTCTCTCTCTCTTTATTTATCTATCCATCTCTCTGTCCTGTTAAGAGTATAAAGGTGTCCGAGTTATGTATTTACTTACCACCGATATCAAACCAACTTTCCCTTTTTCTTTTGGACGTATTTCACGTTTGCATGTTTCCAATTTCTCGTTATTCCCCGTCTGCTTTGATCGTAGATACTCGAAGGGAATAACATATATAACATACCTGTTCCGACTTGTTGTTATTGTCTCGAGACTATGCAACGACTTTGGGAGATAGTTCGGACAAATGGAACATAGCGAGTCGTGTGAGGAAAGAGGGGATGAGAAAGATAGAGAGAGAGAGAGAGAGAGAGAGAGAGAGAGAGAGAGAGAGAGAGAGAGAGAGAGAGAGAGAGAGAGAGATAAAGATAGAGTTGGAAGGGGTGAGTGAGTCTTATTAGCCCGATGGGATATTCGTTTGAGAGCACATATTATAGACGTATATTACTATAGTAGTACATATCGTATATATATATATATATATATATATATATATATTATACTACATCGCATATATATATACATATATATATATATATAGTCTACAACTAATAGACGTTATACGTTATATCTTTTGGATGATCGAACGACCTTGGTCGAATATTATAATGACGTAACAAATATTATTGTTGTTATATTTCGAAATATTTGGAAAGAACAGAGAGAAAAAAAAGAAGAATAAAAAAATTGAAAAAATATAATAATAATAATAATAATAATAATAATGACGACGACAATGAACATGTCGAAGATATTGTCATTTATTTGGCTTCATCATTCTATTTCATTTTTTCTCTCGCAAAGGAGAATTTTTTGCTATTACATTAGACCTTAGAAAATATGAAATATTATGAGGACGAACACATACACACACACACACACACACACATACATACATACATACATACATACATATATACATATATGTAAATAATAGTCAATAACCATCTCTTTGATTCTATTCTCTACGTACGATTCAAATACGAATAAGACGAAGTATGGATGCACCTATATATTCATACACATATATATATATATATATATACATTCATAGATAGATAGCAACTACTAGTATTATTTTACTCGCATAAACTTAGGATGCAAATAACATTCGAACGATTAGAAACTATACATTAGGGCGGAAGTAGCTAAGTGCGAAGAAAAAGATGGACGATGAGAGATAGAACGTCAGTAAATATTTCACTCGTCGACATTCCTGCACTTACTCGTAGAATAACTTCCTCTTCCCTCTCTCTCTCTCTCACTCAATCTCTCTCTCTCTCTCTCTCTCTCTCTCTCTCTCTCTCTCTCTATGATTCGATCATCCTCTCGGATTCCGTTTTTAGAACCGTTTGTATGAAGTCAAGTCGAGGCGACTTAAAACTGTCTTGTTCCCTTTAAATTTTACAGGTTTAAGGCGTGTAAACAATCTATAATGTCTCGAACGACCATCAGACTACAGGGATCTTTTTCTTTTCCCCTTTACTTTTTCACCGATCGCCGTCCGATCCAATCCGCTCCGCTCCGATCCGATCCGATCCGACCCGTACAGCTCAAGCTCGGTTCAGCTCAGCCCGTCCGTCCGTTCCGTTCCGTTCCGCTTCCGTCTCTACCACCTTCTCCTATCTCCTCATACTTCTTTTTCTCTCGTGTTAGCTAGAGCTCGTTGGTCTGTATCGTTGTCTGCTCGGCCATTCGTTATGCCATGAATAAATAATCGAGCGAGAGACCAAGAGAGATAGAGAGAGATAGAGAGAGAGAGAGAGAGAGAGAGAGAGAGAGAGAGAGAGAAAGAGCGTGCAAAAGAGTGCGAAAGACTGATGAAAATTTCAATCGATGGCTTTTCGTTCGTCCACCAGTCGGAAATTATTCATCGATTTTTTTCTTTTTTCTTGCTTTCTCTTTTCGTTTGTTTTGTTCGCATTTTTCCTTTTTCCATTTTATTTTTCCTTCTTTTTTCTCGTTTTGTTTTTCCTTCTTCTTTTATTTTTTTTTTTTTTCCTTTTTTTTTTTTTTTTTTTTTTTTTTTTTTTTTTTTTCTTCTTTTTCCCCTTCCTATTTTCTCCCTATCCATTCGTTTGTTTGTTTTCCATGTGTCCATTCTCTCTGGTCATTCTCTATCTATCCTATTGTATCTATATATTCATTATATCTATCTATCTTTCTATCTTCATTTCTATATCCATTCGAGTGCCCATGGCTATTAACGAATTATATACAATATTATTAATATAATACTTTCAATATATACGCATATAATTGTTCAATATAAAATATTTCATTTTTGTTACGTTGAATCGTGTCAATTATCAAATTATGATTTTCCAAGTGGACAAGGTGGACGGAAGTGGGAGATGATAAAAGAAATCTCTAACTCGTCCAAATCAGTTGTGTTTTAATCGTACGTATATATACTATCCAACGCAAGTGCGCATGTAGTATTACGTCTATCTGAGCGAAACGTGTTCAACCTGCTTGGATAAGAGAATCAAAAGAGAGAAAGAGAAAGAGAAAGAGAGAGAGAGAGAGAGAGAGAGAAATAGAAATAGATGGACAAAGATGAAGTTAGATAGAGAGATAGATAGATAGGGACAACGAGAGAGAACCTACGGCGAATCTCCATCGTGTCACGTACCACCTAATCTAGGTCAACGGAATTGAATTTAGAGAAGAGAGCGAGACAGGATATCGCACAGTTATATTATATCCATCCATTCATTTATATATATATGTATGTACGTATGTATGTATATATATATTCATTTAATAACCAAAAGATGAACGCCATCTTCCTTTCTAAGCGTTGACAAAATCTTTTTAAATTCGCAATTACCGTGACTTCATCCATGACAAGGAACATCGTAGAAGAGACCGTCTGTGGAATTCAACTGCGCTTGAGCATTTCTCGTCGTTTCTCTTTGCTTTACGAACAAGCCATTTCTTTTCTTGTGTATTTGTACATACATACATACATGCATACGTACACACACATATATATATATATATATGTGCATGTAGCTACGTGGAAAAGTAACCATCAGATAAAGATAGAGAGATAGAGAGAGAGAGAGAGAGAGAGAGAGAGAGAGACATGTACCTTCGCTCTCATGAAACTTTTAAATCCCATCGTAGGATTTTTCTTCAATCTTTGAATTGGATCGTCGTAGGTATGCGTTCAAGGTGACAAGAAAAAAAAAGAAGAAAAAAAGAGAGAGAGAGAGAGAGAGAGAGAGAAAACATTTATCCACTCTTATCCTAGATCTACAAATTGTTATTTCAAAAGGATCATAGATAAGTGTTAAACGTATAAATAAATAAGTAAAGAAGTAAGTAAGTAAGTAAGTAAGTATGTAAATAAGTAAATAAGTACTAGTTTCTTCTATTTATCTATATCCTTTCCTTTTCTTCGCGATCTTCCATGTGTTAAACTCTAAAATCAAAATGGCGTATACTTACGTCTCGTTCGTCCTTCCACGACGAACTCGAATATACGGCCTTTTTCCTCTTAGTCAAGAGTAAAGATCCAATCGTTCCTTCCACGTAACGGCCTTGTGTATAATACGTCTATCTACTTATAAGATGTAACATATATATATATATATTTATATATATATATATATACACATCTTGTTTGCTATTGTACGTTCGTGCGTCTAGATCTATCTATCTCTATCTCTCTCTCTCTCTCTATGTATATATATATATATATTAAACGTGGGAGAAATAGTAGAAATTAACGAAGGATTTTCACAGGTTCTAAGATAATAGTAATTGTCCTTCCATTATGGATTAGAATAAAGAATCGGGAAATGAAACGTTGTTGTTGGGAGCCCCGGGCAAGGAGCCTTCGATGGTCGCGAGCGATAGAGAATCGTCGAGAGCAGGAAAATTTTATGGGTAAATCGATGTTGCACGCGATTCAAGCGCGACAAAGAGAGAGAGAGAGAGAGAGAGAGAGAGAGACGAGACAAGAGCGGTCACAAGGAATGAAATAGAAGAAGGGAGGGAATGGAAAGAGAGAGAGAGAGAGAGAGAGAGGAAAGAGGAACGCGTGTGGCAGACAGATGGGTGAAAAGGGGAATTCGCGATTTGTGGACCGTGTGACTGCGTCTATCTTTTTCCTCTCTGTATACAACTGTACGTATCTATACTATGCATTTATATATACATATATATAAACATAAATGAGTGTATGTGAAAATATTACTCCATCTCTCTCTCTCTCTCTCTCTCTCTCTCTCTATGTTGTATACATTTAGAAGTATGCCTGCGTGTGTACTGTGTGTACGTGTGATTTTACTATTACGTATACATGATACTGTAAAGTGTGTATAGTGTGTGTGTGTGTGTGTGTGTGTGTTTATATATATATGTATGCATATATATGTATGTGTGGTTACGAGCGAGAGAGGAAAAGCAAAAGGAGTCGTATCTCTATGGATAGAAATATATATATATATATGTGTGTGTGTGTGAAAGAGAGAGACAGAGAGAGGGAGTGATAGAAGAGGAGAGGGAAGAAGTAAAGGGCGCTTGAAATCTGGGGCGGGGATAGATCCGGGCTTTGCGCTCTGCACGCGACCTTGAATAGCAGCCAACCTAGACCTTGCCACGGCTCTCTTTCGCTCGGTTTGCCTAGTCCAGAGAGAACGGCTCACTTGTTTTTCTCGTCCAACAGAACGACGTCGACTCGAGTCCGACCTATCCCTCGTCCCTCTTTCCTCCTCCTCCTCCTCCTCCTCCTCCTCCACCGCCTCCATCACCATCTCCTCCTTCTCCTTCTACTCCTACAATTTCTTCATCTTCTTCTACTTCTTCTTATTCACTGTCGGCATCATCACGTAAAGTCGCGCTTACGTAAACTCCAACCAAGTACGAATCTTATCTAATGTCTTCCGAATTGTTTCTTCTCTCTCTCTCTCTCTCTCCCTCTCTCTTTCTCTCTCTCTCTCTCTCTCTGTCTCTCTGTCTCTCTTCCTTTTTTTATCAAATTCTCAAACTCTCTTTCTTGTTCACATAAAGATAGGAAAAAAATATATACGTATATGTATTAATATCTATGTATGTATGTATGTATGTATGTATGTATGTATGTGTGTGTGTGTATGTACGTGTGTTTGTATGTTTTACGCGAATCACTAAGAACTACATATTCGTTCGCTTGTTAACGTGTTTACCTTTGTTCATGATTTTATTGTATCGTTGTTCATATGTATGTATATATATATATATATATATTTCATTGATATAAAATCTCGCATAAATGTTTTCTTTATTTCCTCCATCGAGGTCGATGATTTTTCTTTCTTTTTTTTTCTTCAAAAAAAAAAAAAAATCTCACAGAACGTTTCTTATTATATTTTAATATAATTATATATCACTTTAAAGATACATTAATTTTCAAAATTAAATCGTATTAAATTTAATGCCAAATACCTTCTACTAAATGATTACCTTGATCTTATATATATTCCATTTATATATAATATTGTAATATTTCATTTTGATAAAAATAATAATTCTTTCTTATAATATTATTTCTTCGTTCGACATTTCAAAATGTCGTATACATTTTATTAAATAACGCTAAGAGAAACTTGAGAAATGAGTCGCATAAGCGTGACAAAAAGTGTATGTAAGTAAATTATACTTAATAAATGAAGTCAGCAATTCTTTTTTTTTTTTTTTCCTTTTTCTTTTTTTACATCGAATGATAGAGTAGAAGAGGGAAAGAGAGACTGCGAGAAAAAGAGAGAGAGAAATAGTGTGCATGTGTGCATGTCTGTATGTGTAAGTGTGTGTGTGTGTGTGAGTGTGTGTGAGTGTGTGTGTGTGTGTGTATGTATGTGTGTATGCAAGAGAAAGAGAGAGAGAACTCTGTTTACTGTACCCATATTAGTTTTCATCGATCACGAGAGACTCACGAGAAAATCTAACGTCATCGATCAATATTTCTCTCGACGATGCAACTTTTCCTCTTTGTAACGTCAAGAATGGATTGGAAAATCAGATAGAAAAAATGAGTACAAAGAGGGGGAGAGAGAGAGAGAGAGAGAGAGAGAATAAAAAAAAAAAAAAGGAGAAGAAAGAACAGAATCCTTCATGTAATACATTTTCAACCTATAAAAATTTGTTCATATTATTACGCAATAACATTACCACGAATTTTTAAATAATGGAAAACTTTACTATTATTTACTACCAAGAATGAAATTTATTACAAAATTATATTCTTAATTCGACTTGATCGATATATTGAAAGATATTTAATAAGAAAAAAAAAAAAAAAAAAAAAAAAAAAAAGAGAAAAAGGAAAAGAAAAGAGAGAGAGAGAGAAAAAAAAAGAGAACTATACTAATATCATTTATAGATATATAAAACTAATTAAAACTTATTGATTCAAGTGAAATTGAATAATATCGTTTATAATCATAACAATCGTTATATACTTTAAAATATATAAATTATAAACGTAGATCCATCTGTCTCTCCTTTAACGTTTACAATGTTATAATTTAAGAAATTTCATTTTTATCATAGCATTGAACGTGGAAATATTTCATATCTAACAAGATGATAAATAAATTAAATTTGTGGAATGTTCGAGAAATATCTCTCGACGCGTAATGAGGTAAATGAAAAAAGAAAAAAAAAGAAAAAAAAAAAAGAAGAAGAAGAAGAAGAAAAATGTAGAAGAAAAAGATGAAGATGAAGATGAAGATGAAGATGAAGATGAAGAAATAGAAATAAAAGTAGAAGAAGAAATTCAAGCATTGAGGAAGTAAAATGTAAAGGCATCTTGTTCATTGGGCTACGACGGTAGCTATTGGGTGGGATTATAACGGACCCTTGGCCGCGACCGCACCTAGAATCTCTTAGACCATTACGACGTAACTCTACCGCTTACCCACTTTCCTTCTTCTTCATCTTTTTTTTTCCTTTTTCTTTTTCTTCTCTCTCCTATCCTCATCCTCATCCTCATCCATAAATATATATATATATATCCATATCCTCGTTTATATCCTGCTTTTTCCTCTTTAATCTGTCCATCCGATATCTCCATACTTTATTCTTTTCTATTATTTTTTCCTATATTACCTTTTACTTCTTCTTCTTCTTCTTCTTCTTCTTCTTCTTCTTCTTCTTCTTCTTCTTCGCTTCCTCTTTCTTCTTTTTTTTCTATTTTTATTTTGTTTTGTTTTCTTTTTTTTTTTTCTTCTTACATTTTTGTTGGATTCCGCGTGGCTGGTCACGAGATCGCAGCGGCATCTGGCACGCGACTTGCGAATTTACGCCTAGAAACATTTTATATATATATATATATATATATATATATATATATATGTATGTATGTATGTATGATGTGTGTATATGTATGTACGTTTTATTCATATATGTGTGTATGATATACGTGTTTACCTTCGACGTGTCGACGTACGTTTATACGATGAGTGTATGTATGTGTATATATATATATATATGCATATGTGTATGTCCTTGCTTATATTATACGTTTGCTACATATAAACAGAATCCCTCTCCTCAATACGCACGATCGTCAGTCAAAGTACATCGCTAGAGTCATCAACGCCATCTCTTTTATAAACTTATTCCAATCAACTTTGTCGATTCATTCTATCCTATGACAGAGGAAAGATTTTTTTCTTTCGATTATATTCGATTAATAATAATAAGATGTACGTACGTTTTCTTTTTTTTTTTTCTTTCTTCATTATCAAACAACTTTACTTTGTATTAGTTCATTCGTTATTATTTCGTTCGTCGTTGTGAGAAAAAAAATATTTATCGATGATGTGAAGAAATTGAGGAATTACTTTTTTTCTTTTTTTAACGATACTAAATTTCAATATGTCGATCGATCTATCATCGTCATCATCGTCGATAAACGTAATATTTTATATTTTATTCGTAGATACAAATTGTCGTGTGTATTTAACTACGTAAATATATTATTTTTCTTTTCTTTTTTATTTGTCATTAATTTTTTTTTCTTTCTCTTTTTTTTTTTTTTTTTTTTTTTTTTTTTTTTTAATTTACTTATTTGTTCGTTCGTTCGTTTATTTATTTCCTACGCTTTTGATTGGCCCTCTGATAATATTCGGACGAGCACGTGATCGTCAGTGTCGACTCTTCTGCTCGCCAGACAGCAGCAGCAGCAGCAGCAACAGCTGACAAGAATCGTCATAAGCTACGTTAACGGTCTTTGCGATCTTTTTAAAAATAAAGATCGGAGCTTCCGCATGGAAACGATTTTGACTTAGCGAGCGTCGAATGGATCGTCTTTCTCCTCATCATTTTTATTTCTTTCCTTTTCTTTCCTTTTCTTTCTTTCTTCCTTTCTTTTTCTTCTTTTTTCCTTCTCGGTTTCTCGTTATCACGTAACCTTTCCAATCGTACGGAAACGTTGGTGCTGTTTTGTTTGGATTTTTTTGCCCTCTTCTTTCTTTCTTTTCTCTCTTTTCTCTCTTTTTTCTTTTTTTTTTTTTTGAAACACGTTTCTTCTATCGTTTTCCTGTTTTTAATTCTTTTTTTCTTTTTCTTCTTTTATGTTCTTTTTTTTTTTTTTAGGTTATGTAGACTTAGCACGTACATTAGAAATACGATTATACGTTGGATCGCACATATGTATATATATATATGTATATAGAAGATATATTGATCGTTTCAATCGATCCAATCGATCCATATCGAGCTAATTTCTAAATTAAAAGAATAAATATTTGAAATACATTTTTACGTATGTATTTACGTGTAACGCGTTTTACTACTACGTATTACATATTAGTATCAATAGTGATAATAGATTTTGTATCAGATATATATATGGATGAAGTATTTAAATAAGTAAAATAATTAATGTTTTTAAAACTTTTCAAAAGAACTGACAAGCTGGAGGAGTAAAGAGAGGGAGGGGGGGGGGAGGAAGAAAAACAAAAGAATCACTTTGAAAGTTTTCAAGTATCAAATATTAGAAATATATCGTAACGTTATTATCTTTAATTAAACCTTTGTCAATTTTCAAATTAAATTTCAAAAAATAATTTCTCTCCTCTTAAGTAAAATTATTCTTTAAGAAATTATTTTTTTTTTTCTTTTTTCTTTTTTTTTTTTTTTTTTTTTTTTACGTACGAAATAGAACGTACGTATCTTTTCTTCGTGGCGAAGGAAAGAAAAGAGAAAAGAAAAGAAAAAAAAAAAAAAAAAAAAAAAAAAAGAGAAAAATAAAAACAAATAAAGAAAAGAAAATAAATAAGGACGTATATACGGATACGAATAAAAAGAATATTTATCGTCAATGTATGAAAATAAATTTTCGTTTCGAGAAATAACCTCATTTTACGTACTACGTAAATATATTTATTTAGAAATGTATTTTACGTATTAAGTGTTTAACCTTTAACGAACAAGAGAGAGAGAGAGAGAGAGAGAGAGAGAGAAAAAGAGAAAAGTAACAACAAAAAGAAAAAAAGGAGAAAAGAAAAAATAACAATCTATTTCCTCGTACAAACAATAATACATGATTGTTCGATGTAAACATAATGTTCGAGATAACATAACATCAATCATAATCGTTTTTCATATTGAAACGTTATAATGTTATTAACCGATTTACATTAGTAGTGACACTTTAAGTAATATTTTATCACATATAACCTGTAAATTTTATCATTATTTTGCATAAATTTTTTTTTCTCTATACATATATATATATATGTGTGTCTTTGTGTATGTATGTGTGTGTATACATATGTATGTACATATATAAAACTCATTTTTATAAAAAAAAGATATATATATATATATATATATATATATATATATATATATACATCTATTACCATACGAATAATATTTTCCGTTTCCAAACGGTTTGTGCCGTTGTTGCATCGAAAAATGACTAATTGAATTTTGGCGCTACTGATTTTAAGTAAATTGCTTTTCAACGAGTAACATTTTTTTTCTCTTTCTTTCTTTTTTCTTCCATTTTTTTTCCCTTTTTTTCTTTTTTCTTTTCCTTCTATTCTCTAATTACCTCCTCGCAAATTGCTTCCTCGTGTTCGTCGAACAAATTAAAATATTTATTATTATATATACACCAACATATACACACATACATATACATATATATATATATATATATATTATAACAATATTTTATCAAGTTATTTTATTAATTTAAAAGGAACATTGACAATGGATTTTTATTAAATAATATTCAGAGAGAATGAGTGGAGAAAAATTGTAAAATATCTATAGGATGAAATTAAATAAATATTATTGGACGTGGTACCTGAAAATTCGAGCGCCATCCCTGGCAGTAGATTCAAAAACAGTGAAACCATAAGTCGCGGCGTTTGCCTTTTCCATTAGTATGTAGTGATTTCGCGTAAGAAAGAAGTATAATTATCTTTATAGTTATCAATCGTAAATAAAAATAACGTGTTATTTCGCGAACATTCGATTGTCGGATTGTTAATTTTTCTTTTTTCCTTCTCATTTCGACGAATAACAATGTTTGGTTATCGTGATCCCAATAAAGATGCGCCAAATTATAATTTTCCAAGGATCAAGCTGAAAAATATAACATGCGTCCATTGCAAATGTCTATTTATCGTACGAGGTAAATATATTTTATTATTAATTTCTATTTACTTTTGTTTCCTTTTCTTTTAATCAAATTGATCACCTTTATAAGCTTAATATTTTTTTTTTTTTTTTTGTTTGAAAAAGAAACATTAAGAATTAAGCTTCTTCCTCTTCTACTTCTACTTCTTGTTTCTTTTTCTTCTTTCTTCTTTCTTCTTTTTTCTTTCTTCTTTTTTTCTTTTTTTTTCAAATCCATAATATATTGCATTGGTACAATACAAAATGTCAAATATTGAAAAGAATGAAATTTATTATGATTGAATTTCTTTATATCTATCAAAGGTTAAAATATATTTTTAATATAGCAATATAATTACAATAGATAAAGTTACAATGGATTATTTGTTAAATTTGAACAAATATTTTTCTTAAATGATATTATCTTTATTTCTTTTTGTTTCTTTCATTTCTTTAATTTCAGAAGTTTTAACATTGCGTGGAAAACAAATTCCATTGTTAATGGAATGTGGACATTCTATTTGCTATGGGTGTGCAAAATTATATCCTGATATATCTTGCTCATTGTGCTGTGAGCTTGTGGAAATTAATGAGAAAAAAAGTGAAATGTATCCCTTAAATATTTATACATTGGGTTTGTTATTTGTTGCAAGTCATCAACCATACTTATTAGAAGAACCAGATATTTCTTTTACTCAAACAGTTGTTCCAAAAGCACGGCTATTTCAAATCGCAGGTTTCTAATTGATACTATTGCATATATATATTTATAAACTCTTTATATAGTTTTTCAATATTATAGTGAATTTTATTCTTGAAAAAGGTCACTGTCATGAATGTGAAATAGAAGCTACCTTACGATGTCCACAATGTAATGCTCTTTATTGTCAAACATGTTATTCAAAGGTAGGTTTATAAATGACTTATATATTTTTTCTTTATTTCATTAAGTATTATTAGATATATCATTTCATTGTTTCACAGATACATGGAAAGGCATTACAAAATCATTCCAAAATTTTAATTAATGAAATAAAAGATATGCCTTTGACAATATTCAGTGTTTGCTCTAATACTTGCAATGAATATGCTGGTTATTTTTGTAATGATTGTAAAATATCTAGTTGTTCACATTGTATGTTACGTTATCATTCAAAGCATAATCATATCTCATTGTTAGAAAAGGTTAGCACCTGTCTTGTTTTACTTTTTATTTTTCTATATCTTAAAAGACAATATTTCAAGATATCTAATAAATTTTAATTTTTCTTTTTAGAATCAAGAATTAATGGACAATTTTAACAAAGCTTACAATGATGTCGCAGAGAGTCTACACCGTGTTCTTCAAACATTAAAGGTAAGCATTTTTATTTGATATTTTGTTATAATAAAAAAAGGATGACATTGTGATAGGTAATTGTGAAACTTTGTGGATTCTAGAAAAACAAAAAAAAAAAAAAGAAAAAAAAAAAGAGTAATAAATAGATTTATTATGCGTTTATAACTTTACATGGTGTTTATACATTTTTCATTTGTTTATGATGCATCGCAGTAACATTTATCAAATGTTCTTCTTACATGGATGAAATTTATATCAACATTTAACATTAACATTACTCACATATATATACATACATACATACATACATACACATATATATATATATATATAAATGTGTGTATGTATATATATATATATTATAAGTAAAGTTTATGTTTATATAAAGGACTATTATAGAAAGTCTTTTATTATAAACATTTAGGTACAATAATATTCAATTAACTGAGCACATTCTGTTATAAATAATTACATAGTAAGCATGTATGACTAGAGAGGGAGAAAATACTTATGAATATCATCAGCCATTTTATACCCGCTCACATTTCTATAAAGGAAAAAAAAAAAAAAAAAAAAAAAAAAAAAATTCTGCTACTATGATCGGTATAAACAGAAAATTAATTTTTATTAATTTGAATAATGATAATAAAAATAAAAAAAAAAAATAATAAAAAAAGAAAAAAAAAAAAAAGAAAAGAAAAAATAAAAAATGAGGCAAAATTTTTATGACATATACATACATACATACATACATACGTTACATTATTTTTTTTGACCTTCTAATGTTATATTTTAAAATTATCATTGTTTTCACCTAAGTACAGATATTATTTGTTACTATAAATAATCTTATTTTACTACACGAAATATAATTTGAGAATCACGATTTTTCTTTTCCCTTTTTTTTTTTTCTTTTTTCTTTTTTTTTTTTGTTCCTCCTTTTTGCAAACAAATTGCAATGGCAACGAGATACGTATGATATACGTTAAATGGGATCATAATAATTGTTATTTAATTTTCTATTTGTAATTAAAAATTATTATTCACGAGTTTTGTTATTGTTATCGTCGATCGTTTGTATCTTGCCCTTGGCTTTGTCCTTTCGTTCCTGTTGTTTCTTTAATTTTTTCTCCTTTAGCTTAGCTTCCATTTCCTTGAATTTGATCTCTAAATATCGATCGACCTCTGGACCGGTGAAGTCTTCCGGGAATTTTGGCATTATCGGAAGTATATATTTGTATAGACGTTCGTTTAAAACGTACAATTGTGTCGTAGATTCGCATTTGACATTGAACCACCAATCGCATGTTAATGCAACCTGACTAAAGATAGTACCGTTTGGACATAAGAATGATGATTTGCCTCCATTAAGATCGCAGTAATGCCATACCTTGGAACAAAAAAAAGGGAATAAAATAAAATAAAATAAAATAAAATAAAATAATAATAATGATAATAATGATGATAAAGAAAAAAAGATATAAGGACAATTAGAAAAATTATCATCAAGTAAATTTGTATTCAAGCCAAGAAGGAAATTAGAGAATCGATTTAATGGTATTAATTTTCTTTTTTTCTTACCTGACAACCGGTCGATGGATCACCGAAAAATCCTTTGTAACGTTGCTTCTTACAACTAAATTCGGTATCCGGTATAACAGCGTATGCGGGATAATCGACGTTCGGTTTGCCACGTGTTACACCGTACTTCAATGACGGATGATGATTTACCGTTGAAGGACGCATTGTAGAAATTTCATTTTGTTCGACGACATTTTTTTCAGGTGTAGCCAACAACGTCTTCGTCGTTGTCTCAGTAATTATTTGTGGTATTTTAAAACGATCCGGATCTATAATATCGTCACTGAGATCCTCCGTGATTTCATAAGAATGTTGAGTAGATATTTCCAATGGATTTTTGTTCTTATTGTTATTGTTCTTGTTGTTATTGTTTTTATTGTTTTGCTGAGTAATATCTTGAGGCACATAAGGGTTATCAAAATATACAACTTTTTTACCATTGTTTTCGTCCGTAAGCGTATAACTCGGTTGCACAGGTATTTTAGGTGTAACCAATCTAAATTCATTGTCCTTATAGGAAGGAGTTGATTTAAAATCGTCAATCGTATAAACAACAGGTTTAACAATAACTTTAGCTTTGACTTCATTAACGTAAGAAGATGTCGATTTTAAACGATCCGGATCATCCGTTATTAACAAAGACGTTGGCACAGTTGGAAATCTAGATTCCGTAATAACTTTTGGTCTTGTATTTGGACGTAATTTTGGATAATAATTAGAATAAGGTCTTCTTTGAATCGGTCTATCAATTACGGATGGTAAATCGGATAACGATGATGATTGAGGTAATTGTGGGAATTCCTCTTTTTTCGCGTTATGAAGAATATTTAATATCTCAATGAGAGTTTTTATACTATTATCCAAATTATTTTTATCCAGTGTCTCGGGTAGACGTTCGGTTAATTGAAAACTCTCTATTATTGGATTTATATTAATAAAATTTAAATTCCTTTGCGGAATAACATTGACTGGTTGTCTTCCATTAGGAATAGGATTAGAAGTAGGAGTAGGAGTAGGAGGAGGAGGAGGAGGAGGAGGAGGAGGAGGAGGAGGAAGTAGTGGAGATAGAAGAGGAGAAGATGGAGGAGGTGGTGGAGGAGGAGAAGGAGGAGGAATAGTATCGAGAATGTTAATCGTTTGTTGCGTACCTTTAGAAATTATCGACTGGGGAATATAACGAAGGGATTCTATGTCTTCACTTGGATAATTAATATCAACTATGGTCTTTCCTTTTGACGTTGTACCACTTATGTGATCATAGACGTAATCTTGAGGGAAATTCGTTTGTATAGGTTTCAATCCTTGATTCCTATTAACATATTCCCTTATATTCCCTGTTGAAATATAGGGTCGAATAGGTCTACCATATCGAGGATCATTATCATCATTATCATCATCATTATTATTATTATCCTTTTGTATATTATCCACATTAGGATTTGTTATTTCTTCGTGCAATTGTTTTTCTTCTTGATTGTACAAATTATACGGGGTGGTTGAATAATAATCAACGTGATTTGCTTTGGAATTGTATCTTATTGGTATGAAATAATCCGTATCACCGTTGTTATCGTTTGGATCATATTGAACAGAAGGAACAAATTTTCTCAATTGATTTTGAACGTTATTAGTTCTATAATTGTTCAAAACATTTCTCGTACCTTCGACGTTTATTCGAGAGAACGTTGGTCGATATTGTTGCGATCTTCTCAATAACGTAATTTCGTCGTTCGATGGTACCTTGACAAAATTCTTTCCATTTATTGTCGACGATACGACGTTTAAATTATTATTAGCAGCGTAAAATGCCATATAAGGTATAAGCCTTCTATATCTTTCTTTAAATTCAGCGAACGTAATATCACTTTCCCCATCATCTTCATCTCTCCCAGCATCCTGGTTCATCAAGCTGGATTCTGTTACGTTAGTTTCTTTTGCACTGCGAGCTTTCATCGATAATTCTGAAAACGAAGATGACGAGAATTATTTTTCCTTTTCTGTTCCCTTTATCCAACCCCCCACTCCTCTTTTTGTGATTATTAATATCGGTAATATCAAATAAAATAGAAAAAAAGGAAGTGAATGATATTATAATATAACGTGAACTTATGACGTTCATATAGTTCATATATTTTACTTTATTTTATCATTTTATTTCATTATGAGAAAGAAAATATATACGATAGAAAATCGTCGAAATTTCTACGTGGGGGAAAAAAAGCGAGTGCTTCGTTCGGAAATCTTTTTTTTTTTTCAATCTGGAAAAGATTTTCAACCGCGAGATGAGATGTTCTACGAGAGGTTGTTAGATCGGTGGGAGGGAGGAGGGAGGGAGGCAGACACCCTGCACTCGGTTTAACTTCGAAGCAGAGCTTCCTACAAACATTGTTTACTCCCACGAGAGAGAAAGAGAGAAGAGATATCGGGTTTATGAGCTTGAGAACACCAATAAGTTTAACCACCATTGCTATTCGATATATATATATATATATATATATATATATATATTTCATTTGATATAAAAACGTAGATATATATTTCTATCGATAATCGTTAAAAATCTAACGTAATAAATGAAATAATTCATCCCGATCAAATTTATTTTTACATATACTACGATGACACAGTTGTTCGAAAAGATTATTAAAATTTTTTTACAAATTACATTATTACATTATTCGTATTTCGTATAAATTCTCTTTCTATTGTCTTTAATTATTATCTTTTTTTTTATTTTTTATTTTTCTTTTTTTTTTTTTTTTTTGTGTCTAATTCGAATTAATCTTAGGATTTCTGTTATCGTGCGAAAAATAAAGGTGAGATGATAACGCTCTTTTGCACTTCGTCGAGTGCAGAAATTAAATTAAAAGGAAAAATATTTGTTACGATTCCATCTCATCGTACCTACACACATGCATTTACCTTTCGCTATCACCTCGTAGCTTATCCCCCTCCTTCCCCCGTTCCTATACGTCCCTTATATTTCATCCCTCCCTTCCCCTTTCATTGGATTTCGATACATATAACTCAGGATTCGCTCGAAAGTCATACAAGCATATTCGAGAGGCAGTGAATTCTTTCGCGAGAAGATATATTCGTGTCAACGTTTCCGGATTACTAAAAGCATACCGATTTTTTCCCTTCACCCTTTCTATGTATATGTATACATAGTTTTGTGCGTGCGCGTGTGTGTATGTGTGTGTATATATATATATACACACCTTATATACCTTTATATATCTTTATATAATTTATATAACTTTTTCCCTTTTCGTCCATCAAATGTTAAACGCACACATATTTTCGTCTCCTTCTTAGTCGAATTTTATTCATTTTACGCACTGAATAACATTTTTTTTTTTTTTTTTTTTTTTAACGCACACTTAGAATATTATACTTTCAATTTCTTACAATCTAATACTAAACCAACATAATCTTAATCTTTTGATTTTATCATACGATTATATATATTTCTATTATTCCTTCTATATAATTCGTAATTCGTCGTTTCCTACACGATATTATTTTATAGATTTTATAAATACGTCTATGCGAATATTCGTATATCCTTTTAACAAAGCAACGATGTAGTATTTTTTCTTTTTTTTTTTTTCTCTTTTTAACACATCGATTCCGAAAAATTTTCTCCCTTCCCCCTTTTTTTTTCTTTTTTTTTTTGTTTTTCTTTCTTTTCAATACTTCATTCCCGAAATGTAGCTTAGGTTTATTATATTCTGTACAAAAGCAACCTATTATTCACGAATTGCGTGAGTTTTGTAAGTAATTAGAGAAGCAATGAGGAGGAGGGTTAGTTCGATACATCACAATCCTTGTATTGTTGTGTCTATTGGTGATGGATCGTTCGTTCTAT
This sequence comes from Vespa velutina, assembly GCF_912470025.1. NCBI lineage: Eukaryota > Metazoa > Arthropoda > Insecta > Hymenoptera > Vespidae > Vespa > Vespa velutina. Next base: position 2,486,772 of record NC_062205.1, read on the forward strand.
GCACCGAAGGAGGAAATTTGTGGAAAGTGTGATGATCCAGGAGAAAATGTACATACATTTGTACATACATTGTATGTACTATACTTCTATGTATATATATCGTCGGTCTCTCTTTCACACACACACACAAACTCTCTTTCCCTGTTTCTTTTGCATCTTTTTTTAATTCGCTGATTCTGAACGAGTAGTTGCGAATGAATGGCTGTCAGGCATAGGATAGTACTCGAATATAACACTCTCCTTCCTAAATTGGCCATGAATTTTTATAAACCGATTATTTAGTGTCGATCTAACAAACTGCACAATTCTGTATCCCTATATATCTAACTCTGTACATATATATATATATATATATATATATACATATTTTTTCCCCCTCTCTTTCTCCATCTCTCTTTTCCTTTATATATTTTCTTTTTTTTTTTTTTTTTTTTTTATTTTGATATACCCTTTCGCCGCGAGAGAACAAGAGGGTAGAATGCTATGCCCTATCCATTGAAGCACATCAAAGGGACGAACAATCGAAAGACAGGAAAAGACAAAAGGAGAGAATGAGGGTAGAGAGGAAAGGGTGTGGGAGGTTTGAGAGAGAGAGAGAGAGAGAGAGAATGAATGAGTGAGTGAGTGAGATAGGTAGATAGGTAGGTAGGTAGGTAGAGTGTTTCAACACCTCTTGTACTCTTTTTATCATTCGGTTACATAGAGATAAAGAATAGAACGAGTAGAACCACGAAATCCAATTCGATTCTGGATGAAATGAGTCTGGAAATTCGGTGAGCGCCGTTTTCCTTTATTAATCCTGTCAGTACCGAACGTGATTGAAAAATCCGCAAAAGAGCGCGTGCGGTGAAGCAAGTCCCTCTTCATTTTCACCTTTACTTTGGTTAAAGAGAGAAAGCTGGATAGGTGGTAGTTAGGTAGATATAAAGTTAGAGGTGTAGTCGGGGAGAAAGGAGCGTTTGTTCTGAAAGTTTACAAAGCGCGAATAACTCCGCCTCCATCCTTTCCTCTTTTTTTCTTTTTTCTTTCTCATTCTCTCTCTCTCTCTCTCTCTCTCTCTCTCTCTTTCCCTTTCCTTTACTCTCTCTATGGTTCTCTGGTTCTCTTAATGTATTTATTTGCATAAGGATACACGTATCGTCCTTTGGGCTTAACTAGACGAGTACCATATTTTTTTTTTGTTTTTTTTTTTTTTTTTTTTTTTTTTTTTATATTTTTTTCTCTTTTTCTTGTATCGTATATCCTCTCATCTCATGCCACCCGTTCAATCCCACTACTACGCCGACCCTATCCCACCCCCATCCCAATCCACTTATT
>NC_062205.1:2495588-2503088 GCF_912470025.1 Vespa velutina
ATATTAAAGTATTAAACGCAGTATTATTACTCTGTTTATTAATGTTCGCATATAATCGCGCATTATACGAAAATATTCATTTATAACTAAAATAGCTCCGAATGATCGTTATGTATAGTTGATGAAAGAACATATCCACCGTGAAGTTATTCAAAATTGAAGTTTGCTATAACTAATACATAATACACACACATATATATATATATACATATATGTATATATTTATTTTATATTTAGTTAATATATATATTAAAATAATAACTTTTCAAGTTTGATTTTGAAGATTTCCTCTCCCTTGATAACGCGGAAACATACTCGTTAGGCGTTAAATTACGTCGCTTTTTTTTTTTTTATCCCTCCCCTTCCCCTTTCTTCTTCCATTTCTCCCTCTCTCTCTTTCCCTCATTTATTATTATTATTATTATTATTATTATTATTATTATTATTATTATTATTATTATTATTCCTCCTCCTCCTCCTCCTCCACCTCCTCCTCGTTCACCTCTACTCCATATTCAAGCTTTCCATTCGTATCACGTTTGCAATGGCCGAAAGGAAAACTTTATATATATATATATACACGGATTAATCGGCAAATTTCCGGAAAATGCGATTATTCGAAATGTAGAGCTTTTCCCGGGCGCTTTTCTCGGCTTACTTTTTTTTCCCTCTTTCTCTCCTACCCCCCCCCCCCCCACCCCTCTCATGTCGCGTAATCTATAACGCACATAAATTTTTCAGAATTTCAAATGCGCCGCCGCGTTCGACGCGTTTATCGGGCGTTGAATTAATTGATTTTGCTTGCACTGTCAACGACCGATGTCAGTTCGAATATACATATTCGTTTGAATTTTAGGCTTCTCTATGAAAAGACACGCACGCACGTATGTTTACGTATGTGTGTTTTAGAGAGTGCAAGAGAGAGATAGAGGAATACGTACAGTTAGGTAGATCGCCATTTTCTATTTATGCAATTTTTAATTTTCTATTTACCTTGAGCAATCTTTTCTTTCTTTCACGATAAATAATTATTGAAAATCATATGAAAATTGATTTGCATCGTACGTACGTATCTATGCACATTCTATTCACATTATCGTATAAAACCAATAGAACTTAATGACGTTCAAACGAAATACTTTTGTTAATTGATCATATAAAATTATCTATGATATATCGTCGTAAATATTATATAGATCTATTATATAATATAATATATCTTCTATAGATATCGTTCTCTCGTTTATAATATATTATACGATATAAATCTAAAAAAATGATGATGACCGATAATAATGACAATGACGATGAAAAAAAGAGTAATCGAGAATATAAAGATTGACGGAATAATAATAATAATTTACATAGATATATTCAATTTGATCGTGAAAATATTCATTTAGGTTTGATTTTGACAAATTATAGACGAGAAGAATGAGGCTTAATGGAAAAGAAAAAGAAAGAATGAAAAAAGAGAAAGAAAGATAAATATGAGAATTCAAAAGAAAGGAAAATAGCGAAGAAAAAAGAAAAGAAAAAATAAATAATAATCGAACGAACGGGAAGAAAGTGAAAAGGGGAGAATGAAACCAAAAAAAAAAAAAAAAAAAAAAAAAAAAGAAAAAAGAAATTAGAATAAGAATAAATTAGAAATAAGTTCGACGTATTGTCGTATTAATTAGACGATTACGTGAGAATAAAGATCACGAGCCTGTTAAAAATCATTCGATCGTGGTCTCTTCGTGAATGATAAGATGGACCAATAGATGAGTGGGGAGAGAAGGAGTTAGAGGAGCGGGAGGGCCGGCGGGTGAGTGGATTGAATGTGCGAATACGGTCGCATACGTACGAACTCGCATTCGTTGTATTCTTTAGCAAACACGATATGCAGATGGTTTTCAAAGCGTAACGCGCGTTGGTGAGAGGGAGGATGGGAGGGTGGAAGGGAGGGTATCATCGTTTGCTCGGCGGATCAAAGGATATCATCGGTGTACTAGAATTGTCCAGGTGTTATGAACGAAAAGGGATAAGGTGTGTGTGCACGCGCGCGCGCGCTATATCTCGCCTCCCACCCCCCGACCCCTCGACCCCTGCCCCCTCATCTTCATTCTCGCTCACACCATAACTTTAGCCTGAAAGAGAGGGGTTTTCGTTGATCGATACAAATTGGAAATATTCGTTGAAATGGAAAATTATAGTCAAACGTGTGAAGGGGGAGTGCCTCTTAATACGATTTACAGGTTGATGATGAGTCGCGAGGATGGTAATGGGAGGGGGAGGATGGTCGAACAAGTAGGAAAGTAATAGGGTAGGGATGGATAGGCCAGGAGGGATAGGAACGGGGAAGTAGATTTTGTCACGAATTTCATTCGCGATCGTATATCGATTAGTACGATTTTGTTTGCGTTTTTCTTTTATCTCTGTTTTTTTTCTTCTTCCTTTTCTTTTTTTTTTTTTTTTTTTTTTTTTTTTCATGTTGTTAATTAAATAAAATATTGAGCTTGTGTGCTCTTTCGAGCGTATTTTTCTGTTCTCTTTTTTATTTATTTATTTATTTATTTATTTATTTATCTGTTTACTTGTTTTTTCTTTTTTTTTCTTTTTTTTTTTTTTTTCTTTCGAATCATCTACTAGTTCGGTCCATTCTATTGCTATTTTGAAATTGATCGACTCTTCAAGGGTATGAAGTATTGTGAGGGCTCAGTGGATGAGAGTGGGTGAGTAGTGAGAGGGGGAGGAGAATGAAAATTCGCAGGAGTGTGATATCTATCAATTTGTATACAATTTTGTTTATAGTGGATTGATTTTTTATTTTTATTTTTTTATTGTATTTTTCTGATAAAAGCGAAGAGAAAAAAAGGATGAGAGAGAGAGAGAGAGAGAGAGAGAGAGAGTGTGTGTATAAACGCAATGAATTTTTTGTTTCAATATTTTATTAAAATTAAGAAAATTTTATTGATGTTGATCTTTTCAAAATGCATTGAGATGCATCGTCGGTCGGTTAGGGAAAAACAGAGGTTTCCAAATTGCATCGAACGGGAAATGTATTATTATTATTATTATTATTATTATTATTACTATTATTATTATTATTATTAGTAGTAGTAGTAATAGTAGCAGTATTAATATTATTATTATCGTCATTGTCATTATTATTATCAGCATTATTAAAATACTGTTATCGCATCGCGTTTGTTCGTCGATTGGAATATTTTTTGCATCGAAAGAATTTTTCCCCTTGGTATTACGCATTCGATCATTATCTTGCCGAGAGATATGAAATTTCTTCCGGGCTAAATATATATATATATACATATATATGTATTCGTATATACTATCTTTTTGTACATATATATATATATATATGTGCGTGTGTGTGCGTACGTGCGTATGCTGTCTGTTTATGTATGTGTGTGTGTATGCTGTGTTAGGCACTTAAAGGAAGGTAGAAACGCATTTCGATTTATGAGTATAATCGAGTCTCGTTTACATCATATTTCGAAAATCTTCGTGTTATATAACAAATCGTCATTCAGTTTCGAAACTATGAACGATGTATAAATTACGCGGGTTTTCTCTCTCTCTCTCTCTCTCTCTCTCTCTCTTTCATATTTTTTTTTTTTTTTTAAATCATATATATATGTATATATATATATATGTACTAGATATATTGTCTCTTGGGCGATAATTAATGTCATAATTCGTTATAGTTTATATTCAAATAAATGACATTAATATATTTTAATCTGAAAATGTTTGATATCTTATATATAAATAAATAAAGCTATATAATATTTTTGTATTTGACAAAAATTTTTTTATTATCAAAATAAAAATAAATTCTTGTATTAAGCGTTAATAAAGTTTTACTCAATAAAATTTTTTTATTATCTATCTCAAATCAAAATAAATAATATCGCTTAAAATATGTCGTTTGGATAAACTATTTTTTACTATTTTATATTTGAATAAATGACGTTAGTATATCTTCTTCTTTTTTTTTTTTCTTTTTCTTTTGGATATCGAAAGTCACTTTTTCACAAAATTACTTTTACGATTTTTTTTTTTTTTTTTTTTTTTTTTTTTTCTGATTAAATATATTCTTACGATCGAGGCCCAATGAAGCAAAATGATCGTATTGAAAAGAAACATTCGAATGGATAATTTTATTTGATTTTATGCACATTATATTATTTCAAAGATTAAATATCAGCAGAAAAAAAAAAAAAGTAACAATAACAAAAACAAAAGAAAATTTATAACTCTTATAGTAGATTCTTCGAAGATAAATTAATTTAATATTAAATGATGAAATATGTGCGTCCAACGTTTTGTCATACATAAATACATACATACATACATACATACATACATACATACATATGTATGTACGTACGTATGTAAATGCATACGTCAAAGTTTAAATGAAGTTGCTGAGGTAATACTGACAAACAAATAGGATTATATTTTATTCAGAAATTCTCTTCGCGCAAAGGACGAAACTAATGGTATATATAACATATAGATTGGTACGTAAGCGAAGACGTGTCCTGGGTAATCATGTCGCGTGTTCATTCGATGTTATCTAAGAAGTTTCTTGTCGTACGAGACGCGTACATATCTCCCGTGAGGGATGAACGAGGGTGGTAATAAGAGGGAGGAGGATAGGATAGAAGAGAAGAAGAGATTAGGAGGACTAGAGAGGATGGTGATACAATTTCATTATCTCATTAACAATAATTATCGATATATGTATCTTTGATAATTTTAACAATGACCACTTATATATCTATCCCTACACTCCTCTCCCCCCCCTCTCTCTTTCTCTTTCTCTCTCTTTCGAATTATTTTCTTCTGGTGTTAGAATTCTATCGAAATTATCGGTGAAAAATAAATATGTACATACATACATATATATATATATATATATAGTTTTATTATTTATTTCCTGTCTGATATTAATTGAAACACAGTATTGTGTATTTAAATTTAAATCGATCATAATGCATAGACAAACATACACATACATGCGGGCGAGCGTACGTGTATATAAATTCTTTATTTATTTATTTATTTATTTATTTATTTATTTATTTATTTTTTAATTCTTTTTCTTTCTTATCGACAATTCTCGAAAATCTTTTTATTCGTTCGATATAATTTTCACGAATCTCTTTGTGGTCTTTAAAAAGTAAGAAAGAGAGAGAGAGAGAGAGAGAGAGAGAGAGAGAGAGAGAGAGAAATAGATAAAAGCTCAAAGGATAAATTGTGAATTTATCTCAAGCGTCAGATAGTTAAGGCATCGTTTAAGTTTTCTTTTTTCTTTTTTTTTTTTTTCTTTATCTTTTTCTTTTTCTCCTCTCGAATGATCTTCTACAAGAGGCACGACCGTACCAAAGTGGAATTAAAATTCACACGTTTATGTTTTATTCACCATATGCACACGTAGAAAAATATTTCTTAAAGGTCCTTTGATATGAAGCTTAATTGAAATTAACGAAAGATCAAATTGTACAATTTTCTTTTTTCTTTTTTCTTTATCTATCATATAAAATCGCGCGCGCGCATGCGAGAGAGAGAGAGAGGTATATATTCTTCTTACGTTTATTCTCTGTCTCGCTTTTTTTTTTTTTTTTTTTTTTTTTTTTTTTTAATATACATTCCGTCACCGTAATTATTATTACGTCTTTTTATTTGTTCTTTCTCCTTGTTTTTTTTTCTTTCTTTTTTTTTTTTTCGTAAACTAAAAAATTTGTATGGAAAACGTGAAAACTATAATGGGTTTTTGTCTTCGATACGATAGAACGATGTAATATATATATATATATATATATATATATATATATATATATAACGAGAAGTTATAACTTTATAAACGTTCGAATACCTGTTATTGCATATGTCGCGAAGTTTGACGATGTAATCAGTTTAAATAACTTTACACGGCGATAATCGAATGTTAGAAAATTTATCGGTCAAACGCTCGTATAAACTCACACCATATGGGGTCATATTTGAACGCTTTTGAAGCTATGAAAGAGAGAATTAACTTGTTAATTATATGTTATAATCGATCCTTCGATTTTACGTCAGTAAGATCGAAAGAAAAAAAGAAAAAAAGAAAAAAGAAAAAAAAAAAAAAGAAAAAGAAAATCTTGGAATGATCAAGGAATACATATAACTTAGAATCAGATTTATGACGGAATCAAAGCCTTTCCTACTTTCATTTCTAATAATTAAACGGGGTATAGGAGGATATTACTTATATAACTAGTACGACAAATTTAAAAGTAAAAGAAATAAGCAGTGTATAATCATAAAGTAGAGTCACGACGAGTAATATACTTACACGTAATGTTTAACCCTGTTTAAGGTTTTTATCGAAGGTTGTATGGGAATGTAAGATAGAATGAATGCGAACGGGTTAAGGTAAATAATTATATAACGTCAAAATATACGAATAGATTAAAATAGATCAGAAGATAAACGATAGATTGATAAGATAGTATTAAATAGATGGATAAATAGATAGATAGAATAAACATTACGAATGCGAATCTATTGATATTGATAAAGTTTTCTAATCTCGTTAATTACACACACACACACACACATATATATATATATATATATATATATTTATAGACGAATAGAGAATAAAATAATAATATATAATTCTTATCGAATAATTTATCAATATTTTTTGTTACAGAGGAAAATTGAAAATCGAAAATTAAATGAGACAATTCTCAAAGCATTAAAATAATTGATCCTATACATACATACATATATATATATATATATGTAAATGATTGGATATAGGATATAAAAAGAAAGAATTTCAACGAAGTTATAGTTAGGCTAAGTTTAGTTTCGATTCCCTATGGTCATTCGGCTATTGGGTTTCATACAGATAGTAGTGTTTCGGTCTGTTAGAAGAAGGAAAGGTGTTGTGCCTTTTGTAGTTGTTGTTGTTGTTGTTGTTGTTGTTGTTGTTATTGTTATTTTATGTTTGCGAAGTAACTCTCACCTAAATACAAGAACTCTCATAGCTTCTATTTCCTTTCTTCTCCTCGTCCCTTCGTGTTTGCGGTTGCTTTCTACTTCGCTCGTTGTATTCCGCGGTACGAATATATTGGATACTCTCTCGTATACAACGTATGAGTAAGAGAGAGAGAGAGAGAGAGAGAGAGAGAGAGAGAGAGAGAGAGAGAGAGAGAGAGAGAGAGAGAGAGAGAGATAGAGAGAGAGTAAAGCAAGTTATAGATACTCCTTAGCGGTGTGTTGTTGAATTAATAATTATAAGTTTCCTATGGTGTCTCCCTCGATAATATTACATAGACCTACCAACCAGTCATTGTCTTGGGAATAAACTATCGTGAAACCTTTATAAATATATAATTATTCTTACTTACGTAGACTTTGACCATTTGATCTTCTTTTCCACTCCCCCCCCCTCCCTCCTCCCAATTTTCTTTTTTTTCCTTTTATTTATTTCTC
>NC_062205.1:2520588-2528088 GCF_912470025.1 Vespa velutina
TCGTATGATTTGAAACCCCTCGGGTGAGGAAGGGTGAATAAAGAGAACGAGAGAAGTGGGGGACATACGAGATAGAGAGAGAGAGAGAGAGAGAGAGAGAGAGAGAGAGAGAGAAAGATTGGGATGAAATAAGAGAGAAAAATAAAATAACATGAGAGATAGATCAATCGCAATTAGTCATGCGTATTATTTTATGTCGTCACAGTTTTATTATTATTATTATTATTATTATTTTCTTTTGTTTCTTTCTTTTTTTGCATTTTTTTCCCCCCTTTTCTTTTCCTTTTTTTTTTCTTTTTTCGATAGAACTGTTCGACCGAATCCTAATGGAAAAGTGTAAAAAGGAAAGATAGAAGAAAAAAAGAAAAACGAAAGAGAAAGAAGAGAGAAAAAAATAACGAAAAGGAAAAAAGAAAAAAAAGGGAATGAATAAATAAAAAAACGAAGAAAGAAAGAAGTAAATAAAAAAAAAAAAAAAAAAAAAAAAAAGAAAAAAAAAAAGAAAATAAATAAATAAAAAAAGAATAGGAGGGAAGAAATCGTGTGCCTCCGCGAGTCGTGCGTTTGTTTTTCTCTTGGAAGGAAAATTCGTCAAACTGCGATTTTTCTTTCTTTCGTTGGTTTTTTTTCTTCTTTTTGTTTACTTTTCTTTCTTTCTTTCTCTTTTTTTTTTTCCCCTTGCGCGATCGCACTCGAAAAGACAAGAATTAAAAGCCTGGGATTTGAAAGATGGATGAATGGTTGGTTGGTTGGTTCGGATGGGATGCGATGGGATGGGATGAATGAATGGTTTGGGTTGAATGGATTGTTGGATTGATGGATTCTGATCGACAACAGTAGTTTGCCTGGCTAGTATTCCAAGGATAATTGCTTGCAGTAACACCTGTTAATAGAACAGCCGGGAGGAAGCTGTCAGGACATTTTCTGCCTCGCGATAGCTAAGCACTTTCGTCGGTTTGTCGAGGATTCTCGATTGCGCCTCCCACCGTTTCACTCCCACCCCTTCTATCACCCTCCCCTTTTCTATCTCTCCCACCCTTTTAACGTAACGATCGTTAGGATCTACGAGAACGAACGATTCGAAAGGGGTGACGTCGTTGAAAGGGGTTCCTTTCACGAACCTTTGTGAGAGATAAATAGATGTAGATATAGATAGATAGATAGATAGAGAACAGAGGAGGTTCATTGACGGGAGGAGAAGCAGGAGAAGAAGAAGAAGAAGGAGGAGGAGGAGGAGGAGGAGGAGGAGGAGAGGTTTACGATAGGTACGACGAAAGAAAGAAGTAGGGAAAGTTGATCCAGGTTGAGAATTGCAATCTGTTCACGATTGCTCAGTCGGGCTCTGTGGTCACTTTACAGTTTCTCGACTGTAAACTCATCCTTCCTCTTATACAGGGTGATTTAGAAATATCTATTCTGATTCATCGTACGATTTCAATATTATCATGTACGTTCGTTGTCGAATATTGGACGTTGGAGGGAATGGGGAAAAAAAAAAAAATAAAAAAAAAAAATATATATATATATATATATAAAAAAAAAAAAAGAGAAAGAAAAGAATCTTGGAACGAATTTAATTAATCGTCGATTTATATTATACGTCATAACGTAAAATTAATGTGTAATTTTAATTAAGACACATCGGTGTACTTTTTTTCAATTACCTTTTTCTTCTCTGCTTTTCCCCCACCCCTTTTTTCTTTTCTCTTTCTTTCATTCTTTGTATCTCATCGAGAACGGGATTATCGTTTATCATGAAAATTTTTTTCAAGCGTACTTTTTGATCGCCTTGTATACTTCTCTCTCTCTCTCTCTCTCTCTCTCTCGCATGTGCATCATTATACACGTTCCTCGAACTCAGTTCACCACCATCATCACCACCACCAACAACAACAAACCCCAACTTTGTCAAGTTCTCACTCTGTTACTACCCTTCGAACCTATCAGCATCAGAACGACCTCATCTGTCGGCCTGTCCGCAGGACATTAACGGAATTCAATGTTTGGTTTACGTTTAGTCGGTAAATGTATACGTGTACGTACGTGCACTTATGCACCAATACACAGGTGTGCATATACGTGCACCGTGTATGCACTCATATACGTACTCCTCGTATATTCTATGTAATCAAAGAGACGTAAATAGTTTTGTCCTTTCGGGTTTTACATTAATTACTTTCCCCTCTCTCTCTCCCCTCCTCCCCCCCTCTCTCCCTCTTCCCTCCTCCCTCCTCTCATCCTTTAAAAGGCATATTTACATTCGTTGATTCAGGATTAATTTCGATCATCGATCTTTTATAGTGTATATGTACACACACACACACACACACACACATACACATATATATATATATATATATCGTGTAGGGAAGAAGTAAAGTGCAGTTGGTGGTTGTATCCTAGTCTCCCGTTTAGGAACATTGGCGACGTCGTTTAGAGACCATTACAGGTGTTCCTCGTATATCACCGGATTACTATAATTTCGAACTATAGCGTTGTACTTTTATGGCCGTCCAGACTTGGTACACGTAAAGGACACAGATGAGGAGAAGTAGAATGAGAATGGAAAAGGAGGAGGAGGATGAGGAGGATGAGGAGGAGGATGAGGAGGAGGAGAAGAAGAAGTAAGAGTAGCAACAATGGTAGCACATGGAATCCAAAATTTTATGGTCTATTATCAGAAATATGTTTAACCGAACCTGTCATGTGACACGTAACATATAACAACATTCAAGTAATCTTATCGATACTCCATATTTTCTTGTCCGTGGTTGTGGTTGTGGTTGTGGTGATGATTGTGGTGATGGTGTTGGTGTCGAATGGTGTTGGTGTATATATATAACTAAACGATATATATATATATATATATACATCTATGTTTATACTAGATTGTATATGTGTGTGTGTGTGTGTGTGAAATTTTCAAGAAAGGACAGTAAAGATGTATCATCCACCGTGTACATTTTGATTTGTTTGTTTGTTTTTTTTTTTTTTTTTCTTTTTCTTTTCCTTTTTCTATTATCAATCGATTACGATTAAGAACACGATGGATTTTATTTTTGCATCTGAGTTCTTCGTTCAAATTCGTTTTTATGATAACGATGCTTATGAATGACGAGTTTTTAATTACAATTGTTCTTACGTGAATCGATTGAAATTATAAGAGATTTGTTATTGCGAGTAGAAATGCGATGAATTTCTTTTCTCTCTTTTTTTTTTTTTTTCTTTCTTTTCTCTCCCTCTCTCTCTCTCTCTCTCTCTCTCTCTCTCTCTCTATCTCGTTCATTCAATGAACGGCCAATTACATCGTGTTTGACGAATAAAAAAAAAAAAAAAAAAAAAAAAAAAAAAAAAAAAAAACAAAATGTAGTCCGTTGTTGCTTAAGATTCCTTAGAAGTCTAATATTTTAGACGTTAAAGAAATTGATTGTCTGGTTTTTATTACTTATAGGTTCTTACGATATTTAACTCGATTGTGTAGTATCGTTTCGTTCTGGTGTATATCAGAGCAACAGGTACGATATATCCGTTTCGACAAATTTCCATAATGGTTGGCCATAGTCGACTATCGGATTGCGATGGAAAAGAGAATGAACGGATAGCTCTCTCTCTCTCTCTCTCTCTCTCTCTTTCTTTCTTTCTCTTTCTGCCGTTCTCTTTCCACGTTTCGATCGAACGTTTTCATATAAATTTCGGTCGACCATATGCGCGGGTGCATATATCCCCGTGTGTTGGCCATTGAAATAAACGTTTTCGCACGATTTACGAAAATTTTTATAATTTTCGCTGTAGATCGCGACGATGATTCGCCTCGTCGATATTTTTTTTTTTTTTTTTTTTTTTTTTTTTTTTTTTTTTTTTTTCAAAACCTCTCAAAGTCATAGCTTTCTGATCCTTTAAAAAATGCCGAGCGAACGATACGATTTAAGTTTATTTTCATTTCGTAACTTTCGTTTTGAATGCAAATTGATCTCTCTTTGTTGATTGTGAATTAAAAGTGGAAGGAAAAATGAAAAATAGGAAAGAAAGATAAGAATGATATGAGGATAGATCAGACAAGAGTACGAAAACTTTTGGAAATTTATTAAAATACACGTACGGTTAATCGCTAGTAAACGCGCAAATGTATATTTGACGCGTACGCGTCAGATATTTGTTTGGCAATATATCTATATCGATATACTATTTAAATATTTATAAGCGTGTTTATAACACTCGCGTATACATAATTTCTTCATTGCTAATGGCATATCGCTAGCGATTAAAATGAACGATTATTGAGAGCAAAATCATCGAATATTGATGTTATATCATTAGGAGTGTATTAAAAAATAAATAATATATATATATATATATATATATATATATTTGATGATAAACGTCGTTCGAATATTTCGATTTGGAAACGATCGACTATCTAATTAATAATAAACGCAGGATGGATCGTATGCATATAATATTTCCATTCGATCGTTCGTTTTGATTCTCCCCTCTGTCCCTCTCTAAACCCTCTCCACCTATCCTACCCACTCCCACTCCCTTAACTCACTGTCACCTTTTCTACTGGCTCACCTCATTCTCACCCTCCCACCTCTCTTAGGATACTTTTTATGCTTTTTATCATAATATCCGTTCGTCGTTACTTTCGTTCTTTTTCTGGTCTTTTAATTATCACGTCCATATTTAACTTTTTTACTTTACACCCATCTGCAATCTCTTCGATCCGTCGTTTATTCTTTTTTTTTTGGAATCCTTTGCTATCTGACTCTAAATATTTTACTTTTAATTTATTTATTTAGTTTTTTTTTTTTTTTTTTTTTTTTTACGTAACCTTTCCTGTTCTTTTTTTCCCTTTTTTTTTTTTGCTTTCCTTTGGTCTTTTTTTTTTTAAGTTCTTTTTTGTTTTTGCTCCTTCCCCCCCCCCCCCCCCGACCCCGTTTTCTTGTTCCTATTCCGTCTTTTTAAGTCCTTTGACTCTCACAATCTCGCATCTCTTTATCCCTTTTCTCTTGGAAATATTTCGAAGAGATTTCATTTGACCGAATCTCATTCTCAAACGTAATTATCTTCTTTCTTTATTCTATCTCTGGTTTGTTTTTCTTTTTTATATTTCTCTCTCTCTCTCTCTCTCTCTCTCTCACTCTCTATTTATTTATTTTCATTTAAATTATTGTCCCTTTAAATCATAGATTTGATCGTAATCGTGCAAATAATCTAAAAATAATTTCTAATTGTGCGCTTGATGTGTACTATATTTCTTAGACAGATTGAACGACTATCATTCATAACAGAATGAATAATTTTGACTTCTCGGCCATTCTTGAAGTCTCGGAAATAATGTAATAAATAGATTTGAAAATGTATTTTCGAAAAATATTATTATGAAGAAGAACAAAGGAAAAAAAAAAGAAAATAGAAGAAAAAAAAAAGAAGAAGAAGAAGAAGAAGAAGAAAACTCGTCGTGAATCGTGGAACGCGCAAATTGTTTTAACCGAGCTCAAAGTTTGGTCTGATTTGTTTTAAAATCTAAGTTGTAGAATTAGGATTAGTCGTCGTGACATTATTCGTTCTAATCAACGTTAATCGTTTTATATAGCAATAGCAATGTCTAAGAGAAGTAATTAGAGATTAGTTGAATTAGAGATTTAGCTTAGCTTATCCATCCGTCTACTTACTTATCTAAACTCGTAGGTAGGTAATTAAAAAAACGTAAGGTTTTTTCTTTTTTTTTTTTTTTTTTTTTTTTTTTTTTTTATAATCTCCCTTTTTTTTTTTTTTTTTTTCTTTTTTTTTTTCTTGTATCTTCCTCCTAGATCGTCCTTTATGACGTTATAAAAATGGCTATCTATAAATTCCGGTTTATCCTATATAAAGATGTCAATCCGTGGTGGAAGGGACGAAAATTCAAATCGTCCTTTCTTTATGGACGAAGCCCGCGCTGATAACTTCCAAGTTATGGTACCTACCTTTTATGGCGAAATTTCATGAGCACCACCAGTGATGGGATATCATGGAACTCGATTAAACTTGCCTCAGAGTCATCGGTTTTAAAAGACTGTTTTAGTAATCTCATTTTTACCATTCCCCGTTGCCCTCTGCTTTTCTCTTCTCTCATTCCTCCCCTCCATGCCTCCCCGCCGCCGCCGATGTCACCCCTCCCCTCCTCCTTCCCCTTTGTGATTTCATTCGTGATGCAAAGCAAGAAACGTAATAGATGGGGATACTTTTTGATTTGCAAATTATTTATCTTTTCTTTCGTTTGTTTTTTTTTTTTCTTCTTCTTCTTTTTCTTCTTGCATTTTGAAAGGAAACGTAAGTGATTGTTAAAATTAGATTAGCCATGTTTATTGTTTATGTTTGTTATTAACGGGTCATTTCATTGAAAAGAAAGATGATAAATTTTTAATTCGAATTTATAACACTGTGAAATTGCTGAGAAATGTTTACTATCGTTTCTTTTCTCTCTTTCAGACGAAAGATTTTAAATGATTTTGGTTTCTTCCTTTCTTTTAATTTTTTCTTTTTCTTTTTCTCTCTCTCTCTCTCTCTCTCTCTCTTTTCTTTTCTTTTCCTTTTTTCACATTCTTCATTATTCTAACGTCTTTTTAAAATAACGTTAATTAAGAAATTTCATTGAAAATTTAGGTATCTTCGAAGTTTATACTATATACGGATGAAATTATATTATGCTCTCTTATTCGAAATATTGAATTGATACGATGATTATAACGTCGAAATTTGTAATAATTTATATTTGAATAAATGATAGTAACTTTTTTTTTTTTACTTTTTTTCTTTTATCGAAAAAAAAAAAAAGAAAAAGAAATGTGTGCCCGATATAATATTATATCTAAATAAATATAACATTACGCAGTATTTACTCGTCGAAAATTTATATTACTCCGATATACGGAACGAATTGGTAATAATGTCAAAAATAAAAACAAATCGCATAGTGATAATTACTTTGCGCCAAAAATAAATATCTAACATTTTATATCTAAACATATAACGTTATAAATTAAATATATATATATATATATATGTTTTATTGATTAAACATCTATTTCGTATTATATGTTCAAATAATAAACATCAATAATTTCAATAAATATCGTTAAATTTCGACGTCATTTATTTGCCCATAATCAATAATTAACTACGATTAAAGATTGGTGAGGGCGGATAGGTGAGGTGAGCGGTAGAGAGCGGGATATCCTTTGAGTACAAACGTAGTTGGATTTGAAGGAAGTTCGAGGCTTTTTAAAATTTAAAAGGTCATGGAGAAAAGATGGTGTTGTAAAAGTTGAACGCTTTCTTTTTTCTTTTTGTACTCCTCAGGTAAAAGGAAAAGTTTAGAAAGAGGGAGGGCATTGGATAGTAAGAGAGAGAGAGAGAGAGAGAGAGAGAGAGAGAGAGAGTTGACAACACCTCGATGAGGCATAACATTTCGGATGAGGGATATCGCGTGTTATAAAGCTTCTAACGTCGACGAGACGT
>NC_062205.1:2535588-2538088 GCF_912470025.1 Vespa velutina
TTATCGTAGAAGTTATTCTTAAAGGAATTATTCTTAATTTATCATATATTTTTGTTCGTCTTACATTTTTTTTTTTCTTTCTTCTTTTTTTTTTTTTTTTTTTTTTTTTTCCAGATTAATTACCAAACGACAAAAGTAGTCTTCATTGTTAATGACGAATTAGTATTATTTTTTTTTTTTTTTTCTTTTAAAGCGATTTAAATGTCCTTTAATATTTTATCGAGATACGTTACGAGTAGGAATGTGAAAAAAAAAAAAAAAAAAAAAATAAATAAATAAATAAAATAAAATAAAGAAGACAAAAGGAAAAAAAGAAAGATATAAGATATCCTGACATAGCAAACCGTGCGAAAGTTCATTACACGAGAGCACTTCGAAACGGCAATAACGTTCCTACTACTGGTTCCCGTAGTTTCCTCGATTTCGAAGTAATTTATTATCTGGATAGTATGTTCGTATGTTTATATGTGTTTATGCGTATGTGTGCGCGCGTGTGTGTGTGTGTGTATGCGCGCATATATGTATTGTATGTCCAAGAACGTCGAGTGGTAGAAAATACAGAGGCGAAAAAGTATATGCTTTATTGCCAAGCATTTTTCCACTGTGTAGCACGTCCTACTCTCTTTCTGTCTCCTTCATTCGTAACTTCTCTTCCTATTTTTCTTAAGCTACCACTTGTTTCGTTATCGAAGAAAAATATATATATATATATATATATATAAGAGAAAGAGAGAGAGGCCAAGATAGCTTTTTCTTTCTCTTCTTTTTTTCTTTTCTTTTCTTTTCTTTTCTTTTCTTTCCCGAAGAAGAAAATTTTCAAGAATATACATATGTATATTTATATATATATGTATGTATGTATGTATGTATGTATGTATGTAGGTATATATGTATATATTGATAATACAATTTATGTTCGCGCGAACGATCGAAATATAAATTTTTATGATGATCAGCTGTTGTATCACGTTGCATTCTATAGTGTCTATACATATATATATATATATATATATATATAGATATGTACTTATCTATATAGGTATATGCAAAATATCTATGCACTATAGATATGTATGATATATATGTAAATGTTTAGATATGTACGTATGTATGTATCTACCTATCTACCTATATCTATCTATATCTACCTATATCTACCTACCTATCTATTTATCTATCTATCTATCTATCTATATATCTATCTATCTATCTAACTATTGGAGATATAATTTCTCGAGGTATGGAAATCTCTTTGGGAGTATGTTCGACAAGTTGTATGTGCGTGACCGATAGAAACTATAGGGGTTGTTGTAGGATGAATAGCTTGTTTTATAAGGGTTGTAAAAGTTGACGAATATCATTATAATTTGTGAAATTAAATTTACTTAGTGTCTTTGGATTTATTATATTATAATTGATTTAATAAAAGTATCATTGAGTAATATTTTCTTCGAGGATATTTTCAATATTTTTTTTATCGTAAATGAAATGAGAAGAGAGACTGTTAAAGGGCCCTTATGCTGTATGTTAACCGCTATGAAACGAAATTACAGGTTTGCTCGAAGAACGACCGATAGATAGGTAATTAGATTAAGCCACGTACAGAAGGGGCCAATCAGTGCATGTTGGTAAAATCGAAGTAGCTTCGAGAACATTATCGAAAGCCGACCGAGTACACTGGTGTGCGTCTCCGTGTGCATTTACGTGTGTCTTCTTGAAAAAGATAAATAGATAGATAGATAGATAGATAGATAGATAGATGGATGGATGAGATGGATAGATTAATGGATAATTATTGGCACATAATCAGTTTCTAATTGCAAATAATTTTCTTGCGATTTCTGAATCTGAAATGCATCAAATATTGTATATTGAAATATTTAAAATATTTCTTTCTTTTTTTTTTTTTTTTCTTTTTTTCTTTCTTTTTTTTTGTCCAAAACAGTAATGAAAATTTTCATTTCATTTTATATCTTCTCTCTACGAATGTTTCTTGTTTCTTATTTCTTTTTCTCTTTCTTCTCTTTTTTCTTTTTTTTTCTTTCTTTTTTTTTTCTTTTTTTTTTCTTTTTTTTCGTTATAATTAGGTAATAATTTAATTAACGTTTTTCGAAAGGATAGAGCGAGATAGAGTGAAAGAATGGAAAAAGTAGAAGAAAATAAGAAAGAAGGGAAAAGAGAAAAAAAAATTAGAAAAGATCGATCGATCGATCGATCTTTTATTAACGATCCTACATATCTCATGATCGAAGAAACATAATCGAGATAACAAAACGATCATCGTAGGATTAAACGTAAAAGTGAAAAGTTGATATCTCGTTATAAAATATTTTCTACTCTCTTTTATTTTCCTTTTCTTTTTCTTTTTCTTTTTCTTTTTCTTTTTCTTGTTTTTTGTTAGTTTTTTCGTTTTGTTTTTATACAATGCACGTTACGTATTTAGGATCGCATGCACTGATGAGGTATGCGTTAACTTTCGCTCGTGGCATGTTTCTTATAT
>NC_062205.1:2544101-2546601 GCF_912470025.1 Vespa velutina
GGCATTCCCGGTTATGGCGATCGTAAACTCTAAATTACAGGTGCATACACCAAGAGAGGAGGTTACTCCATTCGCTTTCGTACCTCTATCCGAGTTTTGCATTGGCCGACCGATCGTTCGTCTGCCCTGCTCTAATTTTCACGCAACTCGTTGAGAAGTATAGATGTGTATGTATGCCTCTGCATACGTGTATGTATATATATATATATATATGTGTGTGTGTGTGCGTGTGTGTGTATTTATGTGTATATATGTGAGAGAGAGAGAGAGAGAGAGGGAGATCGCAGTCACCCTTTTCGTTCATCAATCGAATCTTCTAAACGTAAAATGTAGCTTCTCGAAATGAATTTTAGTTATCATTTTTCTTTTTTTCATCTGTTTTTATTTATTTATTTTTTTTTTTTCTTTTTTTTTTTTTCATAATTATTTTTTCTTTGTAAGTCAATATTTAATTAAATTAAATTACTTTAAGCGATATTTTTGTTTCTTCGTCTTTACTTTCCTTCTTCCTTTATATATATATATATATATATAATTAATTGTTCTAAAAGATGATTATTATTTATTATAGATAATATAAGTATGAAAGAGAGAGAGAGAAAGAGAGAGAGATTGATTTATGAAAAGTATCATCGTAATATGCAGTCTTCATTGAATATTATTTCCCTCGTTTACTTTGTAAATACATATGTATGTACGTACATGTAAATATATATGTGTGTGTGTGTGTGTGTAATAGAATCCATGTACATATTCATATTTATATTACTTATATTATTTACTTATTTTACGTAGTGGAAACATTGATTACGACTTATACGTGTTTACATTCTCAGTCGGACGGCGTATTTTCGAGTTTAGCCAAATAGAAGGTTAATTATAGTCTTTTACACGACTTGTTGCACGCTCTCTCCCTAACCTTCCCCATTTCTCTCTCTCTCTCTCTCTCTCTTTCTCTTTCTCTCTCTATCTATCTATCTATTTATCTATCTATCTATCTCTCTCGCTTTCTCGCATTCTTTTTCCTTTGTAAATACAATTGCCAAGGTGAAGGGAATAAAAAAAAAAAAAAGAAAATTTACGGTGGTACTTCGAAGTAGTTGCTTATAAGTGGATTGCATAAAAAGCTACGATATTAGAAAGAGAGAGAGAGTGAGAGAGAGAGAGAGAGAGAGAGAGAGAGAGAGAGGGAGGCGGTGGGGTGATTTTAAAGAGAGAGAGAAAGAGAGAAAAAATCGCGGGTATTTTCGCTAATTACCTCTACTCAAAATTCCGGAAACGTTTTCTGAAAGCACTTCTCATCTATGTACATGTTGGGTATATGTCTCTGTGTAACATACATATATATATATATATATATATATATATATATATATATATATATATACGTATGTATATACATGATTAGCTTCTACCTTTGATAAATTGTATATCTCATAATTCTTTCATTTTGTATGAAAGATAATTATATGTGTCTATATATGAGAAACTGAAAGAATGAATGAACGATCATACTTTCATTTCTTTTCTTTTTCTGTTTTTTTTTTTTCATTTTTTTTTTTTTATTTATTATTTTATTTTATTTGATTTATTTTATTTTTTTTTTTTTTTTTTTTTTTTTTCAAAGGCGTTCGTCAGAATCGTATCGTGTGAAAGGATTAAAAGAAAGAAAGAAAAAATATATATATATATATATATATATATATATATATATATATATATATAACTTTTAGTTATATATTAGATTTAATTTAGATTAGATTTAACATGAGATTGAACGTTTAATAGAATTACATTTTTTTTTCTTATCTGTTCTCTTTTTTTATTCATTTAATTAAAAAAATTTAGTAGGAGATTTTTTTTTTTTTTTTTTTTTTTTTTTTTTTTTTTAAAAAATAATACATCATTGTAAAAATATAAGAGAGAATAAGTATATCGCGTAGAATCTCATTATTTAATGTTCACATCATAGATCATTCTCCACTCTTTCTATGTTTCAAGGCTCATTCTATTTTTGACTGTTTTTGCAACAAAAGCCGTCATACACAACGCAGACACATACACAAACATTTGCAATATATATGTATAGTATACATACACTGACATGCAGTCGAATAAACAAACGACATGTTTGCATTAAGTATTGTTTAAGAAAAACAATTCGGAACAATGATAGACACGTAAGCGATATTGCTTTCTTTCTTTTTTTCTCCTTTTTTTTTTCCTTTCCCTCCCTCCCTTCCAATCCCCACCCCCTCCCATTCACCCCATAGAAAGAAAAGTCTAAAAAACCATTCGTGTTCGCATTCGCATTTGCATTCGTGTCTGCAACGCGGAAACTTTGATCATAGCACGTTATAAATTAAAAACATAAGGAGAAATATTGTCGACTCGCAAATTTCTATGAAAATTATTTAGACCGGTAGCAATACTAATATTATTATTATTATTATTATTAGTAGTAATAGTAGTAGTAGTAGTAGTAGTAGTAGTAGTAGTA
>NC_062205.1:2551601-2559101 GCF_912470025.1 Vespa velutina
GTTGAAAAAAAAAATAAAAAAGGAAAAAAAAAAAAAAAAGAGCACCCAAAAAGAAACGAATAATGATAGGATATTTAAAAGTGAATTAAAAGAACTTTCGTATGATATCGACGATCGATTATTTTTTTAAATCAACAATTTTTAAGGATCCTCTCGATTCTCTTAATCGAGGTTAGTCCGAGAGAAAAAAAAAAAACAAAACAAAAAGAAATGACAGAACACGTCAACAAAATTGATCTGTTTCGGTGTTTTTCAATAAAAAAAAAGAAAGAAAAAAAAGAAGAAAAAAAAAAGAGAGAGAGAAAAAAAGATCACTAGGTTTTATAATAATATTGGTGGATTTTTTTGTAACACTATATATATATATGCATATATATATTTATTGAGAATATATTAAGAAAGTATATACACATAGTGTCCCTATAAGAAAAAGTATATTCACTAAGATTATTATAAAATCTAATGATTATACAATATACATAGATATAAACGTACAATTAATTCTATCAACTTTCTTAGCTTATTACTAACTTTCTCTTTTTCTTCTTTTCTATCTTTCAAAATCTTTTTTCATAATGACTTTTCTCTCTCTCTCTCTCTCTCTCTCCCTCTCTCTCTCTCTCTCTTTCTCTCTGTCTTTCTTTCTCTTTCTCTCATTATCTCTTTTCCCTTTACTCTTCCCCTCTGAATCTCTTCTCATCTTTCTCCCTTTCGTCACGGAGAAACAGGAGGGTGAAAGGGGATCGGGGTCAGACTAAAAACGCGATATTCTTGCCCCGTGTCGGAATTACTAACTCGTCGGCATAAACTCACATCCGTCCATACATACATACATACATACATACATACATACATACATGCATGCATGCATGCATGCATGCATACATACGTACATACATACATATATAAATATAGAGAGTGGCGAGTAAAACTCGAGGGTAGTTGCGAGGGTAGATGGTTGGTTCGAGTTAGGGGAAAAGAAGAGGGAGGGTGCGTGGGTGGTTGAGCGCCGGCTCGCCAGAGGAGGGAGAACAGACGTGGTTCGTTCCTGAATTTGGCGTTTAAATCCCTCGTCTATCTTCTCTTTCTCTCTCTCTCTCTCTCTCTCTCTCTTTCTCTCTTTCTCTCTTTCTCTCTCTCACACTCACTAGAGTTATCTTTTTCCGTCTCTCTTTCGGTTCAACCCTGTTGCCACCAGCACCAAAATGGCGGTCGTTCATTCTAGCCGGTATATGAGAGACAGCTCGTTCTGCCCTCCGGAAAGAGAGAGAGAGAGAAAGAGAGAGAGAGAAAGGGGAGAGGGGAGAGAGAGAGAGACGCCTGAAACGAATTCGTGGTATAGGATATTGAAAATTTTGAAATCGATAGTCGATGACAGCTCTCTCTCTCTCTCTCTCTCTCTCTCTCTCTCTCTCTCTCGTGTGATCAATATACGCGATTGGAATTAAAAAAAAAAAAAAATAAATAAATAAATAAAGAAAGAAAGAAAGAAAGAAAGAAAGAAAGAGAAACAAAATCGATTTTCTTTTTCCTTCCTAATAAGAAAATCCATCGTGTATGTATTTTTGTTATTTCATTCGTTTCGAAGATACGTCCGATAAATGTCAAACGATTTATAATTCCTTGTATCCATCAAATTTAGATTCTGTGTAATGTGTAATCTCGATCGAAAAAGAAAAAGAAAAAAGAAAAACAAAAAAAGAAAGAAAGGAAATAGGAAAATGAAAAGATAAGAAAAAAGAGAGAGAGAGAGAGAGAGAAAAAAAAAGAAATGAATCTCGGGATGAATGAAATTCTTTGTTTCGTATCATTAAAATAATTTTTACAACGTTTTACGTGTAATTTCACGATTAAAGGTATTACGTTTTCATTAGGAATTTTTTTTTGCGAAGACAAGAGAGATTAAAAGAAAAGACTGGGAGTTGGGAGGTGGTGGAGGTGGGTGGGTAGGAGGGAGACGGAAGGAAGAAAAAAAGAAAAAGAAAAATAGCAAAAGAAATTGATTTATCAGATGGGGTTACGTTTAAGCACGAACGAATAAATCATTGTTTTCCCATATATATAGTTCGGCAAAACATTGTAAATCTTTATTCGTAGTCGGTAGGAGGAGACGTCGAGAGGAAAAAGGGGAAATACGGTGATGGCGGGGTGATGGCGGGGTGAGTAGTGGGGATGCCGTCGATGGGAGATGGCTCGGGGGTAGTAGAATGGAGAGATACGTGAAATAAAATCGTATATGTGAAAAAGCTCGTTGTATTTTCGTCGGATTGCACGTCTGCGTTTTAACGCTTGGAGACGCGCATTTAAAAATTCTCCACGAATACGCGATATTGTACGTAAAATTTATGTTTGTTACCACCAATCTCCTATTCCAACCTGTTAGACGTGGACCGAGATCGTAAATAATCGCTAATAATCGTGCACCGATGCTCTCACTGTATCGAGATTTACACGATTTCATCCGCAATCATTTTCTATTGCATATACACACACCGTATAAAAAAGATTATATATATATATATATATGTATGTATATATATGGTATAATATAAAATAGATATGATTTAAATATTATTGGATATATAATAAAGGTACGATTTAAATATTATAGATCATTGAAAAATCGACCATTAGATAAAATCATTATAATAAAAATCAGATTGACTGTGTTGTTGGTGAGATACTGGTGTATCACGCGTTAAAAAAAAATAAAAAAAATAAAAAAAAAAAAAAGAATTTGTTTTCTCAAATATAGACAACATACTATATACTCATTATATATATTCGGCCGGATCTTAAGTGTTTTATTTGATTTTAAAAGCGATTTTTAAAGACGGCAAAATTTCCAAAGTGGGTTACGTTAAAAAATTTACCACCGATCCTCGTTTCGTTCCGAGTTATTAACGTAAAGCATTGAACGAGAAAAGTGAAGGCAAATGGTTTTAGGTTATTTACTTTATTAGCTCGTACGAGTTGAGAGAATTAGAAGCTAGGGAATAGAAGAAGAATGGTGATAAAAGAAGAAAAAGAAGAAGAAGGAGGAGGAGAAGGGAAGAGAAGAGGTTGTGTTAGTAGACGGGTTCTACGTTTCCCACGATTCTAACATTCACATTCTTATTCGATTTTTAACGAAGGTAACGGAGGAAGAGAAAGAGGAAAAGAAACTGAACAGGTGATGATGGTAGTTGATGATGGTAGTTGTGATATGGAGAAGAACAAGGACGAAACGGATTTTACGTCACGCTCCTCTCGCGAAAGAGTATGCAAAGATCGAGAGGGAACAAGAAGAGGGTCGACGGTTCTCAAGAATCGAGGCAACAACAACAGCAACACCAGCAGCAGCAGCAGCAGCAGCAGCAGCAGCAGCAGCAGTAGTGTGACTCTAACGCTTTAGAGAAAGGATTTGGAACAGAGAGAACGTGAAGAAAAGGGAGAGAGAGGGGGGGGGGAGATAAAGGGTTGCATAACAAGTCCATCCTTCCTCTCATCCCTCAGCTCCCCTGATCAACATCCATGCAACAACGATCCTAGTCGATGAGTGGTTGAAATCAACAGCTCGTGTCGCAGTCTAGGAATAGAGAAAGAGAGAGAGAGAGAGACGGAGAACGAACATGCCTAGAAAGCAAGCGAAGCTTGCTAGTTGTTGAAGAACAGCCGAGAGACGACGAAGTGTTCTCATAGAAATGAACTCAACACCAACGGTAATGACCCCCTATTATTGTCCTCGTTTTCACAGTACGCTCTCGCGCCTATCGTCCAATCAGCACTGGGTTTATTGGCTTTTAATTGATTACAAATGACGGTTTGATTGGTTTTCTCGCTCCCTACCCAAGAGAATACAGTTTCCCCTCTCCTCTCGATGTTTCCGCTACTCCCAAACCCCACCACCGATTTTCTCTCTCTCTCTCTCTCTCTCTCTGTTTCTGTATATCTATCCATCTATTTATATCTCATTCCTACACAGTTTGCCCTTATACTTCGTATCTCCGTAAAAAAAAAACGCTTTCTTCTATCACTCTTAATGATATATTTTATCATCACGAGTTCGATTTTTTATATCCGCAAAATTTTTAACGAATTGACGATTAAAATCGATCGGATATATTTGTCTTTGAATCAAGAAAATATTTTTTATTATTATTATTATTATTATTATTATTATTATTATTATCTTTTTCGCTCTCGCTCTTTTTGAATCATTGAATCATTGTTAATCGTTAAAAATGTGATGACAAAGGGATTAATAAATATTTATTAGTGATAGAATACCTAACGATAATTAGTAACAAAGTCGTCGTATTATCATCGGAGAAAGATACGACTATTGGCAAAAATGAGGATAGAGATAAAATCCAAAAACATATTACGAACGATCGGCGAATACATACTTACGCTATCGTATAATTCATTTGGGTAAAATCGTAGAGCCGATAAACATTTAATACGAAAGATTCGACGCGTTTCATTTCGACTCTCTCAAATACGATATTATAAAATTCGCGCTTTGCTCACGTTAAAGTCGACATTAATGAATTATCGGATTTGCTCTTGCGGAATTATAGTTTTATATTTTTATAAAATGAATCATAAACGCGTGAACATATATATATATATATATATATATATATATATATATATAATATTATATATTATACACATAACGTATATATATATATATTTTTTTTTTTTTTGTAAATATGTTATAATATAATATTATATTTTTATTCATGGATATAGAGCTTTTAACAATTCGTACGATTTCGATCGCGATACATCGATATCTCGTGAGATTTTGCAATTCGCTAATTACGATTTAACTCTTTTGCCTCATCGTCCAAGCCATCGCATTAAGAGAGAAAGATAGCTAAATAGATAGATAGATAAAGAGAGAGAGAGAGAGAGAGAGAGAGACTATTTCACAAAGCTGAAAATTTACGATTTCGTCGACGAGCCGAATTAAATCGAAATCAATTATTCCAATTATCTTCTATATAGAATCGCATTATCGTTTGTCGTTGTCTTTTTTTTTTTTTTTTTCGTTGCAAAAGTTTTTTATATCGATCGATAAATCGCTTTCGATAAATATCGAGTGACGACAATTGTCAGAAAGGAGTAGAGAAAGAGAATGAGAGAGAGAGAGAGAGAGAGAGAGAGAGAGAGAGAGAGAGAAAGCAAGAGTAGAAACAAGCAAAATTAAAACAATTTCGAACGATGTCAGATAAAATATCATCAGTTCTTCAATTTCCATATTTGTTTTGTTTGGTTGTTTTTTTTTTCTTTTTTTTTTTTTTTCTCTCCGAATGTTCATGAATATTTTCGAGTTTCGAAATTGCAGTGGCTTGCGTGTTTATAAATACTGGTCGCTACGTATCGAGTACACAAAGAGGGGAAGGGACTGTGACCCCCTACAAATCGCTTTAAAGCTTGGAAGGGGGATGATTCCCGAAATGGTAAGCGACAGTCTTGGCTGTGACCTCAGTAGGGACAAATAAATCTGGAGACATCTTCTCTCTCCGTTCCTTTTTTTTTTTTCTTTTTTTTTTCTTTTCCTTTTTTCTTTTTTTTTTTTTTTTTTTTTTTTTTTTTTCTTTTTTTTTTTTTTATTCTTATTTTTTTCATTTTTCTTCGCACATCGCTGATAATGTTTTTCGAATGGAGTAACATACAATACGTTTTCTTTTTTCTTTTTATTTATTTATTTATTTATTTATGTTTTTTTTTTTTTTTTTTTTTTTTTTTTTTTTTTTTTTTTTAACGCACGAACTCTCGTATCTGTAATATTATCATTGAATATCAGTGATCAGTGATAATGTGATTAGAAAGAAATAATATTACTTATGCTACGTGTGTTTAGGCTTTGTGTAATTTGACATTTGAAATTTTGCATCAGTCATTGATAACATAAAATAACGGGGAATATGATTAAAGAGAATCGAGAGAAGTTTCAGAGAGAGAGAGAGAGAGAGGGAGAGAGAAGGGGGGGAGGTAAGTACGTGACGTCGTACGTCAAACGATCTTATTAAGAACTTATATTGAACGATGTAAAAAAAAAAAAAAAAAAAGGAAAAAAAAATAAATAAATAAATAAAGAAAAAAAAAAAAAGAGAAAGAGAGAAATGAAAAAGAAAAAGCAGAAAAAAGTAAAAGAAGAAGAAGAAGTTGATGATGAAGAAAAAAAAGATCGTAGAGAATTCCTCGAACATTCTAAATTATCTTTTCAATCAAGTCAAGTCGCGCTGGATTATGACGACGACAAAAGAAACGTTTGAAAATAATTTATTGCCATATTTAATACGTAAATTAATACGAATAGTGCACGAGTTTTGTATATTTAATGAAAAATTTTAACAATGACGAATGAAGACGATTGAGGAGACGACTGAGATTCGTGCTTGGCATCATACTTCGTGATTATTACCAGTAGCCTAATCGAAATTCCATGCTGACGAAGATAGACAAAGACAGAGATATAGAGACAGAGAGAAAGAGAAAGAGACAGAGACAGAGACAGAAGAGAAAGTGCATCGTGACCGATGAGAGATCGAGAGAGAGAGAGAGAGAGAGAGAGATAGATAGAGAGAGAGAGAGAGAGAGAGAGAGAGAGAGAGAGGGTATCTATCGAGTCTCCGCTGGCGTTCGGAGATAGGAGAATAGGTGAGAGTGGTAAAGGGGGTAGTGGAGGGGTGTGGTGGGACGGTAGTTCGTGTTTCATGAAAGCCCCACGTATAAAGCTGGGAATTATAAGATAATCCAGGCACGCGTGTCGCCTAGGAAATTGCTGCGGTTTCGTTGGTTCGTGACAATATCGCTGATTGTACGTTACGCCGTGTATAGAGAGAAAGAGAGAGAGAGAGAGAGAGAGAGAGAGAGAGAGAGAGAGAGAGAGGGAAGGAAAGAGAGTAGCTCGACTCTCTCGTAGTTTGTTGTTCAGTCTCTGCCGCCATCTATCTATCTATCTATCTATCTATCTATCTATCTATCTATGTATCTATCTATCTATCTATCTATCTAACCTATCTATCCTTTCAACCCCTTCCTTACCCTTCTCTGTTCTCTTCATTCACCACGTCGATCCTTCGTACCATGACTGCGCACGAATAAAGCAACAGAGATCGTCTCTCCTAACATGTGTAGGTAAGCAGATAGGTAGATAGATAGGTAGATAGGTAGATAGGTAGATAGGTAGGTAGGTAGGTAGGTAGATACAAAAATATATCTAAGTTGCTTTCGTGATATAATCACGAACTCGTATAAATTAAATCTTTTCTCATTTATCATCGGCCTTCTTCGATGATATTATTAGACAATTGTGATGGCTTATTCGGAATTTCTTTTTTTTTTTTTTGTTTTCTTTTTCTTTTTCTCTTTTTCTTTATTTCTTTATTTATTCATTTTATTGTTGTTGTTATTGTTATTATTTTGATTGAATAACACGACAGATCACATTTCCTTGATCGCTATAATATTACTGTACTATAATATAATATATTGTATTATAAT
>NC_062205.1:2564101-2569101 GCF_912470025.1 Vespa velutina
TTTTCACAGTAAGTGGCATTATTTCAATCAACATTTTGGAATTTTATTTTTTTCCTCTTTTTTTTGTTATTATATCATCCTCTTCAAAACAAAATGAAAAAAAGAAAAGAAAAAAAAAAATAATAATAATAAAAACAAGTAAACAAGCAAACTCGTCGTCATGACCTTATAATTGTTTCTTTCGGGAGACTTTAATGCCGACAATCACTTTACGAGAGAGAGAGAGAGAGAGAGAGAGAGAGAGAGAGAGAGAGAGAAAGAGAACAAACAATTGGGTGGAGGGGGGAGAAAGAGGAAGATATCAAGCGATTTTATAACAATTTTCACATGTCGTTAAAATAATCGAATGAGTTCAACATAATTTACGTTGGCTACGAGAATTTTCTCGAAATACATAACGTCCATTGGGTGACGTAGAAGATACGATAGAATATGTATATATACGCGTTGTTATATCTCTCTCTCTCTTTCATTCTATCTCTATCTCTATCTCTCTCTATCTCTTTATCTCTCTATCTCTCGAGTACGCATTAATTGTTTCGTTCAGTCATCGACGATGAAAAGCATTAATAATAACGGAGATTACAAAAGAGTCTGTAGATGTGTATGTATATACATATATATATATATATATATATATATATATATATATATATATATATATATATAGATATCGAGAAAGAGAGACAGAGAAAGAGAACGAATGAGGAAATTAAATTGTGTAGGACACGAATGGAAACCTTTGAAATAACTACAATTGATATTTTATTGACGTATTATTGGCAATTCCCTGAATGGTACGTGGGCGACCAAAATCTCTGTGTCCTTGTATGTCTATTTGTGTGTGTGTGTGTGTGTGTATCTGTCTGTCTGTCTGTCTGTCCGTCCGCATGTGTGTACTCGTTATAACCCTAATCAAGAATTTTGTTCGCCGTTACGTTATTATAATAGCATTGTTTTAATGTATGTATATATGTATGTGTATATATATATATATATATATATATATATATATCACTACCGACGAAAAATCTCTCAAGGGTATTCTCCGTGTGAACAAGCATATTGAAAATCATGCGCGTGCGGTCCGCGTTTATAATCGTTCTCGCGGAATAACCGGAAAGAAGCTTTCGTGGCTTTTGATACTAAAATATTAGTGAGTCGGATTATATTCGATGGCGCACGGTAGTATGGAACATATATACTAAAGAGAGAGAGAGAGAGAGAGAGAGAGAGAGAGAGAGAGAGAAAGGGGGGGGGGTGGGAGGACAGAGAGGTAGATACAGTGGGAAAAAGTTATTTAAATATTTCGCTTGTACTCGTTTTAATAGTCAATCAGATTATAACCTCGTACACGTGTGTATACTATATATATATATATATATATAAAATGTATTTCAATTTTTCACTATGGCCAACATTTTATACGGTTAACCCCCCCCCCCCCCGGCCCCCTTCCCCCTCGAATGTGAAAGGTTTCTTGTTTTTTTTCTTTTTATATATATATATATATAACATAACACAATATAACAAGTACAAATGCGTTTTTAATTTGTATTGTTCTGTTTTTAGTTTTTTTTTTTTTTTTTTTTTTTTTTTTTTTTTTTTCCTTTTTTTTCTATCTTTCTTCATTATTTATCTTTTTTTATTATTAAATTTTTCTCTCTTACATTCGCTCACACGATTTTTTGCAAGAGTTCAAGAGTTTCATTTTTTCTTGTTCTCTGTATTTCTGTCTCTCTCGTCTCTTGTCTTGTTCGTTTGGTCTGTTTTTAATTTTCCTTTTTTTTTTTTTTTTTTTTTTTTTTTTTTTTTTTTCTCCTTCTTCTTTTTCTTTCGTCACGACATCTTTGGTTTATTCGAGCGGGCAAACTACCATAATCGGTCGGTCGTGCAAAGACTCGGTTGATCGGCGTTCGCGGGCAGAAAAATGTAACGCCACCATAGCCAATACTTTCCACAAGTACGATCGTTTCTCTATGGCGTTATCGTTGCTAAAGGAATTTCACTTTGTGAAATTACGTGTAACTATTGATTATAGTATGCCGATATGGCAATCGAGCATAACGATTTCACGATAATCCTTCGATTCATCTAATATCTTTCTTTTTCTCCTTTAAATCAATCAAAATGAGCATATATAATCAGTTCAAAAAGATAATAATAAATTATCTATAATTTGTTATTCGATTTGTATTTCGATTTTGTTATGAAGTAAAGATCGATCCGATCCGATCCGATCGGAAGATTAAAACAAATGGACGATTAAATCAGCCGATTGTTATGCTCGTTTCAAATTAACTGGTGCAATTGTTCTTTTAAGATCCATCGTCTATGTAAGATCTCTTTCTTTGTGAATGATAATACTTGACGATTAATAATAATTCCGATGATTTAATTATCAATTGGTTTTAACGATGTTCAACGATTCGAAGATATTTCTCGTTGAAATTGAGAAAGACGAGGAAAAAAAGAAAAAAAAAAAAAAAAGAACGAACAATGCGACGATGTCAATGAAAAGACGAACGAAAATGAATTTATAAGAACGTAAAAAAATCGACGAATCAATGATCTTATATATTTAAAGAATGACAAAGGTATAATAGAAAATAATAAAAATTGATAGGATTTAAAGATAGATAGATAGATAGATAGATAGATAGATAGATAAAAGCACCGATTAATTTTATAGTCGAAGAGAGTGGTTGTCTCGTAGGATTGAGTAAAAATCCCCTAAGAGTAGAGAAGGAGGAGAAGGAGGAGGAGGAGGGGAAAGAAAAGGAGAGGTAGGAAAATGAAGTAGGTCGTGAACAGGGCTGGCGCAGTTTCGTAGCGACCTTAATTAATCCGTCCTGCTAGTGGAACTCTTGTGTTAGGAGACTGACGTTGAAGTTAGTACTGTTAACCCTTTCACTCTCCCTCTCTCTCTCTCTCTCTCTTTCTCAGCTTTGCTAACATATATATATATATATATATATATATATATATATATATATATATATATATGTTATGGGTGTGTACATACGTATATATATATATTTATACACACATACATGCATGCATATGTACGATTGCACGATACAAAGCTAGTTCAACGACTCGTGGGAAAGAAACTCCCTCTCTCTCTCTCTCTCTCTCTCTCTCTCTCTCTCTCTCGCTCTCCATCTAATTCTAGCTTATACTCTTTATATGTACCGCGATCTAGCCACCGTACAAAATTCTCTCTCTCTCTCTCTCTCTCTCTCTTTCTCTCTTTTCTTTTTTTCTCTTAAACTTTAACGCACCTACGAAGAGGAGTAATTTGATCGGCCAAATTGTTGGGAACAATAGCCTATCTGCAACATCATTCTCTCTCTCTCTCTCTCTCTCTCTCTCTCTCTCTCTCTCTCTCTCTCTCTCTCTCTCTCTCTCTCATTTTCTCTTTTTATTTGTCTGAAAAGATATCTCTAACCTATCATTCTTTTTTTTTTTATCATTCACACACACACTCTCTCTCTCTATCTCTCTCTCTCTCTCTCTCTCTCGTAACCTTCCCATCGTTTCTATATTCTCATTTCAACTATGCAAGGCCTATCGAAGCAACGCAATGTAACGCAACGCAATGCAACGCAGTGCAATGCAATGCAATGCAATGCAATGCAACTGGACTCGATTCAACTCAACTCAACTCAACGATTCTACAAAGCTACTCTCGCAACAAATCCGATTTCAAATCTCGCTGGTAAACGAGAACGATATCTCGTTTCGACGATTACGCCCACTCGCCGCAGTGTCTACCAACAGGTTTACCGATCGCCGTGGTTTACCTCTCTTTATCCTTCCTGTTGTTCACTACCAATGTTATATCGTATTTAACACGTATACGCCGTTTATGTTGGTACGTTAGTTTCTAATATGTTCAATTAATTTCTCCTTATATATATATATATTTATTTATTTATTTATTTATTTATTCTCTTTGTTCCATTTCCTAGATTATTTCGAATAATCTCAATTTCGAATTAATCTCAATTGATATAATTAAAATCGTAATATTAAAAATCATACTCCATATATAATCTTACTATCTTAATTATTTCTCATTATTTAAAAATGATTCATTCGACATGTTATGAAAAACATTATAGATTATTAAAAATCAAAGATAATATATAAAATGAAAATTTGTTAATAATTACTCGGGAAAAATCTTTCTAATGGTTTTAACTATGACTATGGGACGCACGTGTTTCCTTTGAAAAATAAGAATTTGTAATAGGAGAGAAAGTAGAAGAGGAAAAAGAAGAAGAAGAAGAAGAAGAAGAAGAAGAAGAAGAAGGTATAAACGAGAAGATGAGATCGAACGAGGGAGAGGAATCTTTCATTGGCTGTTGGAAACGATCTCAGTTGAGATTCTTAAACGTAACTTTGAACGAGACAGAACGAGTAAAGTGAGAGATTTTCTTTCTCATCGAAAGAGAGAGAGAGAGAAAGAGAGAGAAACTTTCATCTCCTCTATCGGCGTTACTAGCCGATAATTCCAGACCCCCGACAACTTAAAAAGGAACGAAGAAGAAGAAGAAGAAGATATCGAATAACGCTTGAACTGAAATCGCTGCTACCTGAAAACTTTTTAATTGATGGAGTTTGAATGATATGACGACGACAATGACGACGACGACGACGACAACGACGACGACGACGAGGACGACAACAACGAGGACCGAGGTGTCATGGATGATATAAAAAGTTAAGTAAGTATATTCAAAGAAAACGTACACGTACGATTTATACGTATTTATTTATTTATTTAATTATTTATTTATTTTTATTTATCTTAAATAAGATTCATTATTATATCTAACTTTTTATCGATCAAAGAAAATATTCATGATAAACAAATAATTATTTGTCAATCGATCGAAATGATTTAATATATATCTTTCGTAGATGTGTTTACGAATAGAAATGTAAATGGATATTTATTTTTTAAATTTCTTTCAAAAGACAGAAAAAAAAAC
>NC_062205.1:2571601-2576601 GCF_912470025.1 Vespa velutina
CTTCGCATGATGTTATTTATACGCGTTGTCATAATTTTGTTTCTCGTTCACCTGTGTATGCGAGAAAAAGAGAGAGAGACAGAGACAGAGACAGAGAGAGAGAGAGAGAGAGACAATGTTGTGCTCCCGGCGGTCCCACGTATCCATGTACATACATACACACGTATGTACGTGTATATATATATATATATATATGTATATGTATGCGTTGAAAAATACGCGATACACGGAGAGTACGCGATGGCATAGCAACGGGATGATCCGTTAAAACTGCTACATGACGAGCCATAATTCTGACTGATTAAATATGCATGGGATTTGGTGTACAGCACGATTCCGTGACGTTGCAATACCATACGGCCGGTTCACTTGCTATCTCTCTTTCCTCCCTCTTTTGAACACCCCATTCACTCCTGCCCTCCTCCTCCTCCTCCTCCTCCTCCTCCTCCTCCAAAAATCATACCCCCTTCTATCTACTCCTATCCCTCTACCTCTTCTCCATTTATCTCACATCCTTCTCGCTTCTCTTATTACCACCATCACCACCCCTTCCCCCTCCCCCTTTCCCC
Organism: Vespa velutina; assembly: GCF_912470025.1. Classification (NCBI taxonomy): domain Eukaryota; kingdom Metazoa; phylum Arthropoda; class Insecta; order Hymenoptera; family Vespidae; genus Vespa; species Vespa velutina. Next base: position 2,572,171 of record NC_062205.1, read on the forward strand.
TTCAACCTGCTCCAACCTCATCCTCATCCTCCCTACATTTACCTTTGTCCATTCTCCGTTCCATCCCTCTTTCATCCCTTCGAATTTACTTCAATTTTCTGTTTATCCGTTAAATGTACGATAAACAATGGATCACATAAGCGTTCGTTGTAGTACTCTATACGACCGATAAACAACGGCGGCGGCCTCGTTGCGGCCATGATTTTCATCCAATTCGTTTATTGTACGTCACCCCATCCCCCACCTCCCCCACCTCCCCCAGACGTGTGTATGTACGTCTATATGTGTGCCTACTTACACCTACTTACAACGTTCTAAGTATTAATATTTATTTATTTAATAAAAGAATCTCAATGATATCGTCTATCAAATGTTTTCAATCATACGAATATTATTTCGCTATGTTCCTTTTTTTTCCTATCTTTTATTTATTTATTTTTTTTTTTTTTATTTTTTTTTTTTTCCCCTTCATTTTCGATCTTTTTTATTTTTGTTCTCCCTATCTTTGTACTTAATTATCGTTTAGATTAATCGTAAAACTCGACGATAAAGTCTATCTCATTTGTATTCTTTAGTTCGAGTATCTGATTTGATCTTGCAATTTTTATATATTAATTTTTTTTATTTCTTTTTTTATTCTTTTTTATTTTCTTTTTTTTTTATACAATATTGACGATTAAAAAGACATATTGAAGTATTGTTATTTCGCAATTGATCTTTTTGCTTCTCTCTCTCTCTCTCTCTCTCTCTCTTTCTCTCTCTCTCTCTCTCTCTCTCTCTCTCTCTCTCTCTCTCTTTCCTTTCCTTTCCTTTTTTGTTTCTTTCGTTTTATTTGTTTTATTTCCTCTCTTTTTCTCTATTTATTTCTTCTTCTCTTACGAACGAACGCAAATAACTAGTCTTTCATAAGTAAAAGAGAGAAAATATAATTTGTTCGATAAAATGAATATCGTCGATTAAATGGTTCCTGAGAAACTATAGAAAATTAATTTTGCTGTTATATTAATACGACGTTAATGTTACAACGAACGAACAAATCGTACCGCCATTCGTGAGACATATGCAATTAATTTCCTTCGAATTAATAATAGATCTAAATAAGAAAATTTAATGTTAGAATGTTTAAATGTTTTACGATAAAATGCATGAGTGATTTTATAGAATTTTGTTTGGTACAAAGGGCAGAAAAATTGGAAGGAAGAGAAGAGAAAAAAAATAGAAAAGAATCGTGTATAATACGAAAAGAGAGAGAAAGAGAGAGAGAGAGAGAGAGAGAGAGAGAGAGAGGAGAAGAAGAAGTAGAAAAAAAATCAATGTAGAGCAAAATAATTGCGTGGTGTATAAAAAAATCCAAAAGAAGAAGAAGTTAAAAGGAAAGGAAAAAGAAAGCGAACGAAAAATGAAAGGAGAAAAAAGAAATTCATTCTTGTCGAACGAATTAAAAAATAATTCTCGACCTTACAGAAATTATAGGAGTATTTAATGAACGTTTAAAATGTAACTAGACCGGGAGTTCTTGCGAATAAAATAATAATGTCCCTAGAATAGACGAGAAGTATAAGTATGTATATATAGCGAGAATATTTAACGACGTTTCATATCTCCTCCCCTGCCCTCTCTACGTCCAGTTGGACAAATTGACGGACGGATGGACGAATAGTGGAGGCTCGTCGTCGATCGGTTTGTTTTTTTTTTTTTCTAAATCTTTTTTACCCTCCGCTTTATGTTCCGGCATTTCATATTCGCGTCACGAAAACGCACATATTCCGCGCCAGTTTTGAAAACATATAACTCGGTCGTGGTATACAGGAAGCAGCTAGACAAGCAGTCAGGCAGGCAGGCAGGTAGGCATGCAGGTAGGTAGGTAGGCAGGCAGGCAGGCAGGTAGGTAGGTTGAGGTAGGATAGGTAGGTAGGTAGAACGGGGGACAGCGTTTCGTATCGTTCTATTTGAAAAATTGCTCGTGGCCCGAATGAAAAATGTTTTTTTAGTCTCCTCCTTTCATTTTGCTTTCCTTTTCTCTCTCTCTCTCTCTCTCTCTCTCTCTATGTATATATCTATCTATCTATCTATCTCTATCTCTGTCCACGGAGATATTTTCCATGTATATGTACGTACGAGAGAGAGAGAGAGAGAGAGAGAGAGAGAAAGAAAGAGAAAGAGAGAGAGATAACACGAACGATATTTTTCGAGGATTTTTCGTCTAGAGGGAAAATACAGATAGTTATTATCTGTATACGTTATTTCCTTTATAGGGTATCCTTGAAAAGTTAACATATACACACACTCTCTCTCTCTCTTTCTCTTTCTCTTTCTCTTTCTTTCTTTTTCTTTGTCTTTAAAGCCTATATCGATAATCCTTTAACTACAGATTTTCTTGAACAACCTCTACGAGATGCAATTTGGTACGGTTCTCTCCGTTCATTGTAGAGAGTGTTTTGTAATTAACGAGGCATTTCTATCGCTATTTCTCTCTCTCTCTCTCTCTCTCTCTCTCTCTCTCTCTCTCAATTTCACTCTCTGAATAATCTTCGTATAGAGGTTGGTGTATTCGCGTACTGAGGAGTCAAACCGGTATGGACTTTAAAAGGCCTTTTCGTTTGAGAAATACTTCGGTTAGTTCGACGAGCGACGAGTAAAGCGTTTATTCGCATGCTTTGAGGGTCTTTCGGAGGAGAAAGAGGAAGAGATTCTAAAGAGTGGTGGGGATAGATTGAGGCAAAGAGAGAGAGAGAGAGAGAGAGAGAGACAGAGAGAGAAAGAGAAAGAGAGAAACCTTATTTATGCAGATTTCAACACGAATGCTCTCTTAGCTGATTGCCACCGATTTCTTCGGAGATGCATGTTTATTTATTTTGGTTTAAACCGAATTACTATTGGCTTCAGTGTCTTATATATATATATATATATAGATGTGTATCATCGCGTTCGTTCAACTTGTCTCAGTTGTCTGGTCCGGTTACTCGAATCCCAATATAACTTCATTTTCTATTACTTTCTCCTTTAACCATTAGAATAATGTCAGATCGGAATATCCTTCGGTTGCCGATTCTATGAATAATTGCTTGAGACTTATATCACGTTTACTTGCTTCGTGAAACCCGAGTTCTCGTCCGACAAGTTTGTCGATATTTTTCTCGTAGGAGATAAAAAAAAAAAAAGAAACGAAAAAAAAAAAAAAAAAAAGAAAAGGAAGAAGAGAAAAAAGCCGGAACTAAAAGAGAGAGAGAGAGAGAGAGAGAGAGAGAGAGAGAGAGACCCAAGGATACTTTCACTCCGTCGATGCGTTTTTAAACAAAATCGATTCGCAATAATTTTTCTTTTTATTCTTTTTTTTTTTTTTTTCTTTTTCCCTTATGCCTTTTCTTTTCCTTTTCCTTATTTTTCTTTTTTTCTTTTTCTTTTTATGTTCTTCTTTTATTTATTTATTTTTTTTTTTTTTTTTTGTTCCTTGCTTCTTTTTTCACGCCGCAAATTTCGAAGTACTGTAACAGTGCTCGTACCGTAGTTTCAATTTGATTTTAGCTTTATTGAATTTGTCTGTAGTGCGAGTAAAAAAAAAAAAGAAAAAAAAAGGAAAAAAAAAAGAGAGAAAGAAAGAAAAAAAAAAAAAAAAAGAAAACAAGAGTTGATCCGTGCGGTCAATATTATCCTTCCGCAACAATTTCTAAATGTTATTGTACGATATTCTAAAAGAAGAGAAAAAAAAACTAATAGAAAAGAGAGAGAGAGAGAGAGAGAAAAGAAAAAAGAAAGAGAATAACAATCTCCTGTTATTAATCTTTTAAAATGTAACAATAATACTAATTATTATTATATCAATAATTCTAACTATAGAGTAATTTTTAAAATATAATGATAATAATAATAATAATAATAATAATAATAATAATAAATAATAGTAAATAAAAAAGAATAATAATAAAATGAATTAAATCAACGTAGAAAAGTATAAATCCTATAAGTATTTTAAATTCATTGACGTTTATGTTAAATCGAGCCACTGACGAATTTCTGTTTATAATCTCAACTATGTAGAGTTAAACATGTGTTTCGCGGTAGCCAGCCGATAGTAGGAAGTTGAGACGTCTGTTCTACTTGACGTGGAAAATGTTGGCAAGTAAAAGAGGGATGAGAGGGAAGAGAGGAAAGGATGGGAGAGGGTCAAGGGGAAGGTAGTGGTAGTGCTCGTAATAGTAATAGTAGTAGTAGTAGTAGTAGTAGTAGTAGTAGTAGTAGTAGTAGTAGTAGTAATAGTAGTGATGGAAGGGAAGAAGCGGAGGAGGGGATGACGGACGGTTAATTAGACTTCAACTCCGTGTCAGCGATTGAATTCCCTTGGGGAGGCCTGGTCCAAACATTTAACGCAACGCAACGCAAGAAACTCTCTACCTATTATAGTTTAGTTATTGTCGGATAAATGATAAACGA
>NC_062205.1:2581601-2584101 GCF_912470025.1 Vespa velutina
GTTCTGGACTGTTGGGTACCTGCTTGCCCGTCCAATGCTACTATCAAAGTATTCTCTCTCTCTCTCTCTCTCTCTCTCTCTTTCTCACTCTTTCTCTCTCTCTCATTCACTCACTCACTCACTCTTTATCTTTCTCTAGATCGGTCGATGAATCGATGAATCGATCGATCGTATCTATTTCCTTCTTCCATAATATTTTTCTATTACAATTCGAGGTTTCATCATTTTACAAATCGTCTTTCTATAGCTACCTATACAAACGTCTATCTCTATCTATCTTCTCTATTTCTATCTCTATCTTTATTTCTCTTCGTCAATCAGTAATCACTGAAAGAGCGATTAATCGATACGCGTTCGATATACGCGTTCTCCTAACACGGACAATCCTCTCTCTCTCTCTCTCTCTCTCTCTCTCTCTCTCTCTCTCTCTCTCTCTCTCTCTCTCTGTGTGTGTGTGTGTGTGTGTGTGTATCTCTCTTTCTCTAGTATGTTTTGAAGATATTTAGATATAAAAAAATAGATTATATCATGATTTGATTTTTGTCACGTTATAAATAATATCTTTATTATGATAATGAATGAATCGTTCGTCAAAGTTCTTTCTTTTTTTATATATATATATATATATATATATATATATATATATATATATGTGTATATAGAATTTATATATCATTTCATTTTTATAATTTTATATCCTATTTATAATTTTATATTATTATGAACGAATTATCGATCGATCGGTATTTTATCATTCGCGAATGTAATAAAATTTTATTTAAATTTTAGAGTATTGAATTTGATCCGTAAGAAATTTTGATCGAGTATATAATTACGTATGTATGATACGTATGTACGTAAATATGTTCATAATCTTCGATGAAAGTACAATTTCTTTCATGTATATAATATAATATATATATATATATATATATATATATATATATATATATATATATAAGAATGAACGGTATAACTTACCTACCTACTCGTTAAAATTTATCTATTCCATTAATCATTTAATTAAGACGGTAGATAACGCTTAAGTAATTATTTTTCTTTCTTCCTTTTCGAACGTCCTCGATGTACTTATATATCTTCATTTTATCGTACAATGTGTAACGTATAAATCCGGAACGGATAATTTTACTTTCGGATAATTTTTTATATGAATAATTCTGTCGCCCGAAACTTCCCACTTTCGACTTAAGATATTATCTCAAATGTTGCCTCTTAACTGTTCCTCTATCTCGTTCTCATTCTTATTTTCTTTTCTTTTCTTTTATTTTTTTTTTTTGTTTTTGTTTGTTTTCTTTTTTTTTTTTTTTTTCTTTCTTTTTTGTTCTTTCTTTTTTTTCGCTTAATTAACGCCAACCAACTAACGCGACACTTTTACTCGCTTTCACTGTCCGCTCGTTTATTAAATTCGAAGTTTATCGAATACATCGTACCTATCTACTTACGTTACGTGTTGTTAGTCGAATTTTATTATAATACTCGAAAACACGAAAGTTCAATCGCCGTTAGGGACATTTTCGAGAACATAAACTTTCTCTATAATTTATTATTATATATCAATGTAAATTCGAGGTTTTTACGAGTCCCTAACTATTAGGGTCAAACTTCCTCCTTTCGATAATATATATATATATATATCTCTTTCTCTCTTTCTCTTTCTCTTTCTTTTATCCAGGAATGTAAAATATATTCCATTATGTTTCATGCTTGAAAAAATTTCTTCGAACTAAATTAACCCATCGAAAATTAAATAGGTAGGTAGGTTGGTAGGTAGGTATCTAACTTAGTTATTAAAACTTTTAGGTATTTAATATCTAATTAAATTCTAATAACTTGTACGAATCAAACACGATTTATGTATTTTGCTTTGTAGTTCTGTATTTAATGAAGATAAAAAAATATACATACGTACATATATATATATATATATAAAAGTGACGGTACTTTTATAAAATAGAATTATTTTTTTTGTAATTTCTACAATAAACATTTTTTCTTCGTAACTTTTAATAACGTCGAAAAAAATTTGTTATATCTTTATAATGTAGAACTTCGACGGAACTTTTGTAATATAGAATTCCGTTTTTTTTTTTGTTTTTTTTTTTTTTTTTTTGGTTTCTAGAAAAAAAGATTTCTTTTCTTTTCCTTTTTTTTCTTTTTCTTTTTTTTTTTTCTCCTTCCTTTTGTAATTTTAATAACGTCGAAAAAATTTCTTTCCGAACGTTCATACAGTCGACGAATAAATACTACAGTACAAAATTTTTGATATTTGTAAAATCTCTATAAGTCGTTTTGTAAAAATGATTTTATTTTATTACTTGGTTGATAGCTTCAGTTTTTTCTTTTTTTCTTTTTCCTTTTTTTCTTCCTCTTCTTTTCTTCTTATTTCTTCTCGCCTGTTTTTCTTTTTCATCGAAGAAATCAGCAACGTCGGGAATGTCTGCGATAACGTAAAACAGCCTATTTACCGATTATACTCGGG
>NC_062205.1:2595901-2613401 GCF_912470025.1 Vespa velutina
AAACTAGAAGAAGGAAAGAAAGAAAAGGCATAATAAAGAAAAAAGAAAACGAAAAAGAAAAAAAGTATGTGAAATTACCCAGGATCGAGAGCGGGATGCAATTTTGATGCGAGATTAGACCGGAGTTCGTGGCCAGTGTTTCTCTATTAATTCGGCGATGTCGATTGGTCGCGTTCCGTGCGTTTGAATTAGATTAAATTTTAATCGAGTGCGGTACTCTCTTTCTCTTTCTCTCTCTCTCTCTCTCTCTCTCTCTCTCTCTCTCTCTCTCTCTCTCTCTGTTTCACAATTTCTCCTGTGTGGGAAAGCTCTGATAAATTGTAACTACGATTGAAACAAACAAGATTCTCTATGTTGGACTCTGTACCATTATTATATTTGTTTGCGAATATAATAAAAATATTGTCAATGGGGAATGATTGAAGGTGATAAGGGGATGAGGAGGTGCAAGGGATGCAAAAGGGGTAGGGAAGTGGTGGGTCAAGTTCCTTCCAACTCTTCAAGCTCCATTAAAATTCTTTCGTCTTTGTTAGAAAGGGACAGAGAGAGAGAGAGAGAGAGAGAGAGAGAGAGCAAGAGTATAATACGTCAAGAGATCCAACGAATAGAAGAAGTTGGATAGAAGAAAAACGTCGAGACTACGTCGTTAATTTTTCCTTCATTAACTGTCTCGCTTTTTTAAAGGGGAAAAAAAAAGAAAAAAAAAAAAAAAAAAAAAAAAAAAAAAGAAAAAAAATTCCAAAGAAAAGGACATCGTCCGTCGACCGCGTGTACCGTCGAGAGAAAAAGAAATAGAAAAAAAAAGAAAAAAAAAGAAAAAAAAAAAAGGAAAGAAAGGAAAACGTAAAAAAAAAAAAAAAGGATTTTCCAAACTAATTATCCTTTCGAGATTTTTTCCTTTAACTCGACTTCGTCTACATCTGTTTTTTTTTTTTTTCTTTTATGATTTCTTCCGCTCATACCATTGTTATCATCAAATATAATGTTTATCTCTCATAATGAATAATCTTCGATTCATTACCAGGATTAAAAGGAAACATTGTATATTATAAATTATTGTTATACATACATACATACATACATACATACATACATACATACATACATATGTACATATATATATGTTTGAATTACGAGAGTATTTTTTATTTTCTTTACAATTTTTTTACAATTAACGTAAGACGTCAACGTAACACATTAAAAATTTGATCAGATAACATCAAAGAGATGAACTCGACTTAAATGCTGACGTACTTAATTATAATGTATAAATAAAAACGAGTCTCGTGAGGAAAGTGGTGGGAGTGAGTGGGATGGATTGGAGGGAAGAAAGGGGGCGTGGTAAAAAAAAAAAAAAAAAAAAAGAAAAGAGAGAGAAAAAGAAAAAGGAACAGTCGAAAAACTAAAAGCAAAAGCTTTGCTCTTTAAATTCTTGAGTCCCATCGTTCGATTAATCCCAAACAATTCTCCCCCACGATGCAACGTTTTCATCTTAACCCTCCACCCCTTTCCCTTCTCTGTCCATCCCTCCCCCTGTTATTCCTACATCTTATCGTATCCTATTCTCCTATCAAACCGATCACCACCAACCACCCAACAAAATTGTTCACGTTTTTCGTGTCGATTGTCTTCGCTTCCTTCTATCGTAGAATACGACCCCGAATGACTTTTGTACAGGTATGTGCCCCGAAAACTATTCTACGTATTATCAGCTGGTTCTCGAATTTTCAAAGGGGTTGAAATTTCTTGTTTTACTCGATAAGAAATGGTTGAAGAGTAGAAAAAGAGAGAAAGAGAGAGAGAGAGAGAGAGAGAGAGGGAGAGAGAGAGAAAGAAAGGATAGAAAAAGCGGAAAAGTTCTTTGAAACTAAGGAGCAATAAGAGAGAGAGAGAGAGAAAGAGAGAGAAAGAGGGAGAGAAAGACTAAATAGACAGAAAAGGGATAAAAGAAGTTCGTGGACAGTAAAAGTCAAGTTTCTCATCCCCCGGATACGATCTCATCAACGTTTAAGAACCGCATTATGGGATTTTCCTGAATCTAAGAATTTTCGTAGCAGCGCTTTCTTAGGATGAAAAAAAAAGAAAAAAAGGGAGGAGAAGGTTAGACTAAAGTGTGGGATGGGCTTGTCGTGGCATAGGGAGGTACAAGACATTTTTTTTATTTCCATTTTGAAACGTCAACGACGACGATTTTCGTTCAATGACGAGCAGGAAAAACGAACGTAGAAATGTTCTCTTTTTTTTTTTTTTTCTTTTTTTTTTTTTCTTCTTTTTCTTCTTCTGCTTCCTCTTCTTTCAGAGACGACGTCTCTTTTCGAAAGTGCGTCGGTCTTTATATAAAAATAAAAAAAAAAAAAAAAATAAAGAAAAAAGAAATAAATGTAAAAAAAAATATACTGAAAGAAATAATGTCGTTGGATAAGATTATTAATGGGAAAAATAAATTGATAATGGAAAAATCGTAAAAGTCTGAGAATAGACGTGAGAAAAAGAGAAAAGAAAAAGAAGAAGAAAAAGTTGCGAGATTATTAAATGTATTAAATTTATCATTCTTAATTTTATCAAAAGCACCAAAGCTTTATCTCGTTTTAATTTTAATACAATTACTTTTTTGACTTGCGCTATCATTAAAATATTTATTTATATGACACGTTAGTCAGCCACACAACAGTTCAACAATGTTTCAATTGATCATACAATAACGACATATATATATATATATATATATATATATATATATATAAAAAAAAAAAAAGGAATAAAGAGAGAGAGAGAGAGAGAAAAAAATGATTGAGATTCGTTATCTTCCGCCCTTCTTATTGTTACGCCCTTTTCACTACGACATTTCCTATCTTATATATATATATATATTTTTTTTTTTTTCTTTAACTTAAGTTCAAATGAATACATTTTTTATTTATACTAAATTGTTTTTTTGTTTCTTTCTTTCTTTTTTTTTCTTTTTTTATTTCTTTTTGTTAACCCTTTAGTTCTCCATTTCTCTCTCTCTCTCTCTCTCTCTCTCTCTCTCTCTCTCTCTCTCTCTCTCTCTCTCTCTCTCTCTCTCTCTCTTTCCATCCACTCTCCCATTTCACGATTTAACTCTACGTCATCTCTATTTATATCTATCATGGAGTACATTAAATAACTATGGCCTTTTTTTCCTATCGAATAATATCAAAAGTTAATCGATTACAACACCACACCGCACATTTGTAACTTTGGCGAATATTACATATTACATATCTATTAATAAACAGGTAAATAATAATAAAACCTATGAACTATTTCAATGAAATATTCTTATAAAACGAATGTTTACGAGAGTCTCTCTCTCTCTCTCTCTCTCTCTCTCTCTCTCTCTCTCTCACTATCTCTATCTATCTCACTCTATTTTATTTACACATTTTAAACTTAATTATCTTACGCGTTTTTTACTCATTCACGTCGTTCGATATTTATTTTTTTTTATTTTTTTATTTTTTTTTTTTTATTTTATTTTTTTTACTTTTTTTTACTTTTTTTACTTAATCATTATAACAACGATGGAAGAATTAATTAATTTCGTTTAGTTTAGAAAAAAGAATATTTTTTTTTACCTTATCTTTTTTTTGTTCCTTTTTTCTCTCTTTTTTTTTTCTTATTTCCTTCCTCCACCCCCCCCCCCGGCCCGCAAAGAAGAGAGTTAATAGTCTTACTTCATTACTTTTTTTCTTTACACGGTACAAAGAATCATCAGGAATAGTTACATATTCTTTTTTTTTATTTTTTTTTCTAAACAGCTGTTCGTCACTTTATTGCAGTTTGCCAAACAAATTTTTCCATTGACTCGAATCCTCTTCTTTTTCCTTTTTCTTTTCTCTTCTTTATCTTTGTCCTTCTTTTTCTTCCTCCTCCTCCTCCTCCTCCTCCTCCTCCTCTTCTTCTTCTTTATTTTACAAAGATATTGGGCCTCCTCCCTCATCCCCTTTGCATTTTATATTTTCACATTTCTCCACACAATCCCTTTGTCCCGACGATCTTCGCAATTCGAAAAATTCTGTTATCAATGTGAAAAAGAGAAAGGAAAGTAAAAAAAAAAAAAAGAAAGAAAGAGACAGATAGATAGATAGAGAGATAGAGAGAGAGAGAGAGAGAGAGAGAGAGAGAAGAGAAAAGAGAAATCTTTCTCGTAATTCTTCGAACTTCTTTCATCTTTAAAAGAGAAAGAAGAAGAAAAGAAAAAAAAAAGGAAAAGAGAGAAAGAAAAATTGAAAAGATAAAAATAAAAAAGAAGAATTCTTCCATCGCGTTTAATTCTCATTCGATCACAAGCTTTTAATATTCATCGATCTCTTGTCTTGACGAAATTTCCAAAAGTTAATGTTCACTATATCAAGAGGAAGAAAAAAGAAAAAAAAAAAAAAGGAAATATCACTATCCATTTATGTTTTTCTTCGAACGAAAATTTCGTTCGTTGATTTCGAAGGATGAAAGAGAGAGAGAGAGAGAGAGAGAGAGAGAGAGAAAAGAAATAGTTTGTTCTCATCCAGAAATCACGGGTTCATTTTCGTTTAACGAAGATATTTTCGAGTAGTTCCTTCGTGATGATGCGATGGGGCCTTGTAGGATCCTCCGTAGGTTTCCCGTACAATCGGCTGTTGATGACGTAAAGCTTCGGACTGAGTTCGCACCTAACGTTGAACCACCAATCGCAAACGAATACGACCTGACTGAATTGCGTCCCATTAGGGCACAAGAATGTTGCCTGTCGGCCGTCAATGTCGCAATAATGCCAAGCTTGGCATCTGGTCTCAACGTCGGCAAAAAACCCTGGATAGGGTTGATCGTCGCAATAGAAATTCGTATACGGCACCTTTCCTAGCACCGGATAATCCGTTCCTGGCCGACCTGTAAAATATTACGACAGGTGTTTTTATCATACGATCAATGATCAATGATCAATTGATATCTTTCAAATGTCTTTGGGGCTTTCATTGTTTCTTGAATCCTCGATAGGCGGGGAAGTAATTTTTATTGGAAGGGAAAAAAAAAAGAAAAAAAAATATATACATTGAGATCGAAAGAATATTAACTCCCTCGACAATTTTAAATCAAATCGATTTCTTTACTTGGATGAAACTACTTTTTTATGATATATAATAAGAGGGGGAAGATTGAGGAGGAGGGAAAATTAATCTCTCTGACGGAGCAAAATTATCGACACGATCGTATCTTCGTAACGACATACAATTATTTCGATCTATACGAAATTCTTATGAGATTGTATATCGTGAAATTGTTTGGTATCGCGTTTGTCGTAAAAAAAAAAAAAAAAAAAAATTATCGAAATGTACGAAATGGGGGAGGGGGGAGGGGGGGGGAAGAAAGATTATGAAACAAGGATAATGATCTATACGCTAATAATTCATGATTCATGGCAATCCATTTTGATTATATCTTCTCCCCCTCCCCCCACTCAGCCCCTACCCTTCACCTCTTCTTTCACCCAGCAAATACCATATTTAATTTTAACCCATGTCCATACATTTATAAATTTCGCAAGTTGGATAAGTCATTGTTTGCTTAGAGAGCTAGCAGACGGAATAAATTGAATTCCGTAGTACGTTGGAAGTTTCATAACATCATTGGAGGAACATCTCTAACTTGCTATAAGATATAACATAGCGAAAGGTCCTATACTACTTCTCTCACTCTTCCTTTCTCTCTCTCTCTCTCTCTCTCTCTCTCTCTCTCTCTCTCTCTCTCTGCCTCTTTCTCTCTCAGTCTCGCTCTCTCTGCTACGTCATAAGAATATTAAATGATACCGAAAAGCTAGCTAGCTCTTCTATCTCTTAATGATAAAAGTCAGAAAAGCTCTCTTGGTATACGCGTTACTCTAATCCCTTTTTACCTCTTTTGAGAGCCCCATACTCGATACTCAAAGAGTATCTCATATATCTCTCTTCGTCTAACTATTCGTCTAAAAGAAAATCTTAAGTCTTGAAGTCGTTTGATTTCAAAAAAATAAATGAAAGAAATATAGAAATGTAATAATTTTATTCCAACAATATTATTACAAAACTATCATTTCGCGTAAATCGTAAATCAAAAGATTCCGAAATCATCTCAATTTATTTATTTATTTATTTATTTATTTATTTATTTATTTATTTATTTATTTATTTATTTATTTAACTTCTTTATAATTGTATGATTAATATTAACATTCATATATCAATAAGATTTTGATTCAAAATAAACATTTCAAAATACACATTACAGTTATATCAAACGAATCGATAATTACTAAATAGAAATAGAGAAAGAGAGAGAGAGAGAGAGAGAGAGAGAGAGAGAAACAGATAAAGTGAAAAAGAGAAAGAGGATCCCATGAGTACTATAAATCAAACATCTATACTTTGGTATAACCTAATTGAAAATGTCAGGTTCTTTTACATAATATATATTTTTTTTTTATTTTGAATTTTCAATTTTATTTCTCTTCCTATTTATCCATTTCGAAAAATTGTCATCTCGAGTTACTCACGCATCATCTCTATCTATCGGTCTATTCATATCACTAGTCCCCGTCTCCATGATTTAGCAGGAATATACTCTAAAGCCTCTCGACTGTTTGCGGATTAGATAGAACAGGAGAAGACGAGAAGCAGAGAGAGAGAGAGACAGAGAGAGACAGAGAGAGAGAGAGAGAGAGAGAGAGAGAGAGAGAAAGAGAGAGATAGACGTATCCTCGCCGATTAATCGGAGGTAATGTTGAGGAAACATCGCTGGAGAGATGCAACCTATGTGCTTTTCTCTTTGTCTCTCTCTCTCTCTCTCTCTCTCTCTGTCCCTCTCTTTATATATATATATATCTCCTGCTTTATCCGACACCTGTATTACCGGCACAAAGCACGACAGTGTCCTGGCCAGGTATCGACGTACATACATACATACATACAACATACATACATACATACATATATACATATATATATATATATACCTACCATGTTGGCTGCCAACTGCACAAGGTAGTCAACACTTAAGTATGTACATACATACATACATACATACATATGTATATACATCTACGTACACGATATTAGACAAAGACGATTGCATATGTGCACTAACATATATGAATAAATAAATATGTATATATATATATATATATATATATATGTATGTATATATTGTACGTAGATATATAATAAAAGAGAAAGAGAGAAAAAGATTTATAAAGAGATTGAGTAAATTGATAACACACTATCAAGGTCGAGAATGTACTCGTAGTATCAAGGAGCTTACTTCCCCATGTTCATGATAATCGTGATCGTGAATGTGATCGTGATCGTGATTGTATTCGTACATCTCTGATACAACTTTGAATTAACTATCGCGTTATATTAGACAAGTCGTCCTGTAATTACATGTCTCTCACCTGACAAAGGTTTAATCATGCTACACCAGTCTGTTCCATACTAATCTTCTCTTTCTCCATTTAATCTAATAAGACGAAATAATGTTTATCCGAGTCAACGTCTCTATCTCTCTATCTTTCTCTCTCTCTCTCTCTCTCTCTCTCTCTCTCTCTCTCTCTCTCTCTCTCTCTCTCTTTCTCTTTCTCTTCATACTCGAACTTCAAACTAACTGTAATCACATTTGTCCACTCAATTAGTTAGTTGAACGTTCTACGATCGAATCATACGTTCGGTCTACCGAAATAATTTTCACCATAATTTTCTCATTTTCATTCTAACTAACCGAGGAGAACTGAACGATATTCATAATTTTTCTCTCTCTGACTCTCTCTCTCTCTCTCTCTCCCTCTCTCTCTCTCTCTCTCTATCTATCTATCTATCTATCTATCTATCTATCTATCTATTTATTTCTTTTCTACCGTAAAAATATCCCATAAAGTAAAATACAACAGTTAGATTGGTGGGTATATTTTAAAGCCTAAATTACTTCTAAGAGAACTCTTCAGTCTCGATTTACCGAGCTGGAATAAATAAATAAATAAACGTCTTGCATATTGAATAAGACTGCATTTTCTTACGAAGACGTAATACTCCTGTTTTACTATTTTGTTTTCTTCCCCTTTCTCTCTCTCTCTCTCTCTCTCTCTCTCTCTCTCTTGCTCTTTATCTATTTATCTATCTTTCTTGCATTGAATGCACAAAGTCTTTCTAACGAGAATACGCGCTTCCATTCGCTCTCTCTCTCTCTCTCTCTCTCTCTCTCTCTCTCTCTCTCTCTTCGTTTCTTCTTATATCGTCATTATTATTGCCGACAATTACGGAGACATTTCTATGTTTTTATATCGCGTTCTTCCCCTTTTTCACGAGACTCGACGACAAAAAAAAAAAGAAAAAAAAAAAGAAAAAAAAAAAAAAAAAAGAGAGAAAGCAAGAAAGAAGCAAACATAAAAGACGCAAAGTTCTGACAGATACTCCCCTTTCTAAGAAAATCTCTATCTAAGTTGTACATATCATTTAATTTTAAATGTTAACAAAGACAATACGCACTTAATATGCGTTTAATTAATTATAAAGAATATCTCGTATTATAGTAATATAAATACTTACTATATACGTTGCGGAATGTGAAACAGTTTCCCACCCCTCCCCTCCCCCCCCCCGCTACCACCTTAAATAGTAATGGCGCGGTAACGTGTACTATTCGAAAGGAGAAAAAAAAAGAACAAAAAAAAAAAGAAAGTCAGTATTCAGATCGTTCGACAACAATGACCTTAAATCGTTAACAATGAATGCATATTCATTGTTGCAACGAGCTTTATGGGGCCAGTTAAGAGGGTGGGATTAATATTTCAGGTATCCTTTTGTTAATATATTTATTTATGTATCTTACCCGAGCTAATTTCGTATAAATTTGTAAGAGAGAGAGAGAGAGAGAGAGAGAGAGAGATTCTCTTAATGACATTCATCAAAACACAGAGTCGTAGCATTTCGGTCGTCGAGAACTTTTCTCTCTCTCTCTCTCTCTCTCTCTCTCTCTCTCTCTCTCTTTCTCTTTCTCTCTCTCTCTCTAGCGAATACACTTACATGGGAGTTTCAGAACTGACATTTCAATGTCGAAGAGAGCTCCTTGACGAATTATAACGAGGGTCGTAGAATTTTGTCTCACCACCGACGACGACGACGACGTTGAGAAAACAGAGAATGATGAGGACGAGGGTAGTATTGCTAAGGGGTAATGGTAGTGGGTTGGGGAGAGGAGGGGGGATAGTGAATGGTAGTAAAGTTGTGCTCCTCGCTAAACAATTTTCCTTCGCTCCAAAGTCTCTCTATTCTATCGTACAAAACGAGTCTTCTCCCTCCCAATCCTCTGCCTATTCCCACTCCCCCCCCCTCCTCTTCCTCCTCAATCCTTCATCCCCATTTCCATTCCCATCCCCTTCCATTTACTTCCACGTTCTCCTCCAGACTCCTTTTCACGTCGATCTTTAATCCGCCATTTAAACGCAAAATATTTTATTATTTACGAACTAATATAAACACGTAATACACACACGCACACAGAGAGAGAGAAAGAGAGAGAGACAGAGAGAGAAAGAGTACAGTATACACGTCTACCGTGTCCCCTCCGTTAAAGTATTTAACGTGTTCTAGAGAATCAATAATTTGAATTTTAGCTACGTTTAAATCACCTCGCATACTGATAAATCACGATCATACATACGTATATACGAAACTTTAGAATTTATTAGTTTGCATTTAGAGCTTGTTATTAATAACGATTATTTGTATAATTAACTAAGATACGTGCAAATTAATTTCAAATTCTTTTGAAAAACTTTCGATGAAGATTAAAAGAAAAACAAAATAAAACGAAAAAAGATATTTCTCATCATCGACGTCGAATCTTTGTCATCTTCTCTCTCTCTCTCTCTCTCTCTCTCTCTCTCTCTCTCTCTCTCTCTCTTTCTCTCGAGACGACGAGAACTCGATAATTCGTGACACCGAACGAGCCACTGTGCTACTGTAGTTTGTTTCAGAACATCGTTCAGCGATGTTGTCCGGATCACAATAACATCCACCTGTCTATCCATCCATCGTCCATTCTTCTCTATCTATTTATATATATATATATATATATATATATATATATATATATATCTTTCTCTCTCTCACTCTCTATCTCAATGTCTCTCTCTTTCTTTCTGCAACAACGATTTCTCGAATCTCATTGGACAACGTGGATAGTTCCATACGAGATACATCGTAGCTAATTTCACCGGTCTAGAGATAGAGTACACCGTTGTATGTACATCTACCAAAGATAGAATTAACGTGATAGAAAAGATAGAAAGAGAAAGAGAAAGAGAGAGAGAGAACGAGACAGTTTACTAGATGGGCAAGTGTACCAAAGATATATATATATATATATATATATATATATATATATGCATATAAAGAGAGAGAGAAAGAGAGAGGGAAGATGTACGCGTGATCACGAACTCGTCTGGATCGCACACCTACCATCCATACAGAATTCACAACTTCCACACCCGACACCTTTGCCCGATCTATTTTACCTCCGGAAGAGAGTATTCGTCCTCCCTTGTTATACATATTTCCGTCCGGAATAAAAGCTTACTGTCCGTCCATCTTTCTTTCTCCTCTTTCCTTCATTCCCTTTCTGTCTTTCTCTCTTTCTCTAATAAACGAACTATATATTATAATTTTTAATCGTAATTATAATTTGTCATCGAAGCTGTTAATGGTGTGTCATCGTGACACAATGTTATCGTGTTCTATTCGCTAATTCCCTAATTATGTTTAAAAAAAAAAAGAAACAGAGAGAGAGAGAGAGAGAGAGAGAGGAGGGGTGGGGGGGGGGGGGTGGGGGGGGTAATTTCTATACCGACGAAGAAATCAATGTTGGAACGCCATCGTCATCCTTCCTTTTTACGCTACTTTACGATTTGATTCTTTTTTACGACATCAATCTTCCAAGATTCTTTTTTTATTTTTTTTTGTTTTGTTTTGTTTATTCCTCCTCCTCCTCTTCTTCTCTTTTTCTTCTTCTTCTTCTTCTTCTTCTTCTTCTTTTTCTTCTTGTAAAATAATGGTCAATCTATTTCACGAGCGTTCAGGAACACTGGCAAAAGTTTTAACTTGAAAGAATAATGAATGGCAGCGCGTTCCTGTTCTTCTTTCTCCTTTTTTTTCTTCTTTTTTTTCCATCCCTTTCTCCCTCTCTCTCTCTCTCTCTCTCTGTCTGTCTGTCTGTCTGTCTGTCTGTCTGTCTGTCTGTCTGTCTGTCTGTCTGTCTGTCTATTTTTTCTTTTCTTTTATCCTCAAAGGTTGAGACCTACCTAAAGGTTGAGATCGCGAGAAAGACGAAACATCTCTTTTTCTTTTTCTTTTTCTTTTTTTTCTTTCTTTCTTTCTTTCTTTCGCGCAACATACACAAGAGAAGGAAATTCCTTTTATCATTTCTTTTTTATCCTTACTTTCTTTCTTTCATTTTTTCTTTTTGTTTCTTTTTTTTTTTTGCCCCTTCACGACGTATCTTCGAATTAATTATAAATATTTTGCGTTGGTGGTGAAGAAATAAACTGACGAGAGAGAAAAAGGAAAAAAGAAAAAAACAAGAAAAGAAAAAAAAAAAAGAAAAAAAAAGGAATAGAAAAGAACGAAGAAAGAGAAAGGAAAAAAAGAAATAAACTTCCTCTTATGCCTTAGATAATATTTTCCATTCGTTTTACGTTTATTAGGAAGAATTCTATCTTTTGTTTTAATATTGAAAAGAGGAAAAAGGAAAACGACAAAGGAAAAGAAAAAGAAAAAAAAGAAGGACTGTACGGAACGAGTCAACGATTAAGTTAAACTAATTCACCTTACTTTCGTTGTTTATCGATGGACATTAATGACGACGGTGATAAATAACATTGATGGTTTTTCTTTCTTTCTTTCGTTTTATTTATTTTTTTTTCCTTCTCCTTCTTCTTCTTCTTTTATATGTACGAGTACTATATGCCGAAACTTACGAAACTTCTGGTGCGGACGAATTGCTTCTTTAGAGTACCTTTTTCTCTCTCTCTCTCTCTCTCTCTCTCTCTCTCTCTCTCTCTCTCTCTCTCTCTGTCTGTCTCTCTTTCTGTTAACTTGCTAAGCTCAGAAAATCTTGGTAGGTCGCCAAACCGTAAAATTCTCGAAAGAAAAAGAAAAATCGCTGAGTTCACATGGTTCCCTTAAAGCAATAGGGAAAAAAGTATTTTCCTAGATTTTACCTCTGTTCGTTTCCCTCGGTTAGTAGGGGTAGAATTTTGTTAAAGGATTCTTAAAAATTTAAGGAAAATAAAAGCACAAAGCCGGTTCACAAATAATTCTCAAAAAAAAAAAAAAAAGTTGAGAATTTTCTATAAAAAAAAAAAAAAAAAAAAAAAAAAAAAAAAAAAGAAAAAGAAAGAAGAAAGAAGAAAAAAAATCCACAATTAAATACACCAGTAATTTCACGCCGTACGTACGCGCATCCGAGTACATACGTACTTCTACGTACATACATTGAGTACATAATTACGTACTTAGTTATATAGAAAAAAGAATTCTAAATGATTACTACGATCTATCATTTATTATCGAAACTTCGAAGAAATCAACGTTATAGAATTATTTCTCAATATTTCTTAAAATACAAAAGAACATCCTTTCAATCGTTAAGGGAATTTATATACTTTTGATCGATCCTAAACTAAAACTTAAACGATCATTTCGATTTAGAAATTAATTTCCTTTCTCGTTTAAATGTGAATAATGAGATATAGCATTAGACAGTATTAAACTAACGGTTGAATAATTTTAGTTCTAGTTGGTTGCTTTAGACCAGATTCGCTCGATCGAATTGTCGTCCCACGTGAAAATCTCTCCTCCTGCATCGAGCACGATGAGTGAGTGAATAGAGAGAGAGAGAGAGAGAGAGAGAGAGAGAGAGAGAGAGAGAGAGAGGACGTACTTTAACTCACATCGTTATTATGATGACGATGTGTTTGCGAGAAAGAAAAGAAAAGGAAAGAAAAGAAAAGTGAGGGAAAAACAAGAAAAAAACAAACAAACAAAGAGAGAAAAAGGAAATAAAAAATAAGGAAAAAACAAAAAAAAAAAAAACCCCTCCCGGTATCGAATGCAAACGATCTAAACGTATTTATACTAAATTATAAATTTCTATTGGATATAAAATAATAATAGCGCGTAAAAAATTACAAAATTATAAATTAAAAAAATTACAAATGACAAATAGCACATTACTCGTTCGATCTCGTTTAAATTCCCTTCCCTGTCGTCAGATATTACCTGAACAAAATGACAGACGCAGAAAGTTAGAAAGAAAGAAAGAAAGAAAGAAAGAAATTAATGAAAAAAGGAAAAGAGAGGAAGCTAAAGAAAGTCAGAGCCTGTAAAAAGAAAAAGAAAAGAAAAAAAAGAAAAAAAAAAAAAGAAAAGAAAGGAAAAAAAAAAGAAGTTAGAAGAAGAAGGAGAAAGAGGAAAATGAGGAGGAGGAGAAGGAAGAGAAGGATTAACCATCCTCCCAGTTTAACACTAGATTTACAACAGCATTATTCTCGAAATATCTATACTCTATTCTAAGCGAACTAACCTTCGAGCTTTTGCCAAACGAAAGATGAAGAAACTCTATTCACTACCTCACACACCCTCTCTCTCTCTTTCTCTCTTTATATATATATATATATATATATATATATATATATACCTTCAATTCCGTTTTACGTTCTAGTCTGCCTTCGCTCGACTCGTAAAGTCAGCAAGAGTTTCTCTCGCCGTCACGATTTACCTTTTTCCTTCTTTTATTCTCGATGTAACACGCACATACATACATAAACAAACACGTTGCTTTAATTCGAAGCATCTGCCAACCATCTCTCTCTCTCTCTCTCTCTCTCTCTTTCTCTAGGTGTATCTCTATCTTTTTCTCTCTATCGCTATCGTTCTCTTTCATTTCTTTTTCTAACTTTGTCTCCTCTCTCTCTCTCTCTCTCTCTCTCTCTCTCTCTCTCTCTCTCTCTCTCTTTTTCTCACACTCTTTCATCTCACTTTATTTCTTTTCTCGTTGTCGTGCGTTATAAAACGACGTGTGCAAAGGAGTCTCGTATAAACTTTACTTTTATGTTTTTAGAAAAATGAAGAGAATGGAATAAGGGATGTGGGAGAAAGAAGGACTAAAAGAAAGAGAATAAAGAGAAACGTTTCAAGCCGAAGGAAGGAGGGAAAGCTTACATTTCCTCATTTTCTGGTTTTATATCTTTCTCTCTCTCTCTCTCTCTCTATCTCTCTTCCTCTCCTTTTCTTTCTCTTTTTCCTTACATTCCTCCCTTAAACTTTTTCTACCAACCCTTTCTCTCCCATTCTGGAATTTTGCCCAACCATCTCTCTCCTATCCCCGTAATCGTCGAGATTCTCTTCTCAAGTATTTTTCATCGTTTTGCCTTCGTCAGATTACAGGATGTGCTAGGAAAAACTCAAGTTAATCTTTCTTATACTTTTGTCTCATTGTTTAAAGATAAGTAAGTCTCCTTAAGAACTTATAATGAAAGAATTGAAAGAACGAGAAGAAGGAGAAAAGATGAAATTAAAAATAACAAACAAAAAGGAAGATGAATGAAAGAACGAAATGAGGGAATGGAAGAAATGAAAAAAGAAAAAAAAAAGGAAAGAAGGAAAAAGAAAAGAAAACAAAACAAATCAAAACGACAATGAAACCGTGTCTCACGAAATCCGAGTAACGGGAGTAGGTTAAGTACTTAAGACTATTCTCGACAAATACTTCATCCTAAATTCTATTTGTTTTAATTCCTTGACACGACGAATAAATACAATCATTGACAAATCTATCGAGAATATCTACTTTTAGACCTTTAACCACGAACGTACCGAAAGTAATCGTGTTTATTCTTCTTTTTCTTTCTCGTTTGAACACCCTTATTTTCGTATTAAAAAAAAAAAAAAAAAAAAAAAAAAAAAAAAAAAAAAAAAAAAAAAATACCCCGATCGATGTAGTTAAGAATTTAAATCGATCAAATTTTTCGTCGGTGCGTAGTTATTTATTTATTTATTTATTTTTATTTAATATACTCTTTCGTATTTCCAAAATTTAATGCACGAAGGATATTTCAAGCGGTAGAATTTTATCAAAAAAAAAAAAAAAAAAGAAAAAAAAAATTCAGCGGGATATTTAGGTTTTAAACATATTTTTGTATTTTTTTTTGTATTTTTTTTTTATTTTTTTTTATTTTTTTAATGTGTAACACGTCTATACATTAGACACACGTTCACCTATATTACATTTTATTATTCGTCGAAATAAAAGAGAAGATCTATCGTATATTTTCGAAGTATGTGTAGACATACACACACGTGTATGCACGCACGCAAATATCTACACATATATAAACACAGACAGACATTTTCACTGATGAAAAAGAACATTTGCGAAACGTGACCGATGTATGTACGTCCATCGTTTTTTTTTTATACTCGCGCGTTCTAATGCGACCGGGTTACTACGGGGTCCGATCGACGACGAGACATTTTCTTCCGAAAGGTCGACGTACGAGTTCAACAAAATGGGTTACCCCCCGCCTCCGCCCGCCCAAAAAAAGAAGAGTACGAAAAAGAGATACCGTGGAAGAGGTGGAAGTGGGGAGGGAGAGGAGGAAGAGGAGACGAGGAAGGGTAAGAGGAGTACTCTAATTCTACGTTCTGACATGTCAGAAGGCAAATAAAGCAAAATATAATAAACGAGGTAAAACCAAACGAAAACGAAACCAAACGTTAACGAAATGAAACGAAATGAGAAGAAGCTAGATGAAACGTTACGAAATGGAAACATTGAGAGAGGTGATAAGAGAAAAGGGGATGATAAGAGGAAAAGAGAAAGGAGAAAAAGTACTAGAGGGAGACGACAACAGAGATAAAAATAGAGAGATAGAGAGAGAGAGAGAGAGAGAGAAAAAAGAGAGAAAAAAAAATGAAAATTTCTTACGGTACTCTCGCGGAACGTACGCATTACCGTCGACTTCCGTGTGATATAAAGTTAACTGAAGTTCTTCAACGAGAGGAAAGGGAACGAGCGTTGGGAGAGCACAGGGGCAGGGGTTGGGGCCAGGGGGTGGCAAGCTTTTAACGACTCAGCATATATCCAAGACTCGAACTCTTTGACGAGAGGAAGAAGTTACATATATACGTGGATAGATACATACATACATACATACGTACATACGTACATACGTACATACATACATAATGTGCTGGTGTTGTTGCAGTTGCTGCAATTGCCGCTGCAACAAAGAGAAAGAGTAATATATACTTTTGTACATTGTGCAGCATTAGAAATTGCTTTTATCATAATATTTGAGAGACATTCGTTTTGTTATCCGTACGATCGTGTCTGTAAGAAATAATGAACGATTAAATAAATAAATAAATAAATATCTGGATTATGTTTCGAACTTTCGAAAGGATAGCGAGTAGAATCGAATATCTATTGGGGATATACTAGTGAATATTTATCTTCGTTCTATCTGGGGAATTTTTTCTTTTTCTTTTTTCTTTTTTTTTTTTTTTTTTTTTTTTGTCAGATAAACAAAAAATAAACAAAGACAAAAGTCTTCAAATCAATCGACTTTAATTGGAATAATATCTTGGGTCGAATTATAAATTTGCAATTTTCTTTTTTTTTTTTTTTTTTTTTTTTTTTTTTTTTTTTTCTTTCTTTTTCTCTCCTTTTTTATCTTTTTATCAATTGCAACAAATATCTATTCGAAATATTGATTATCTATTCCTTCTGTCTTTTTCTTCTTTCTTTCTTTTTTTTTCTCTTTTTTTTGTTTTTTTGTTTTTCTTTTTTTTTTCCTCTAAGCAAAGATTTTTTTGGATAAATAAAAGGTTGGATTATCGAACGATAGTCAAGAATCTTCAATGTTTTTCTTTCACGTTATACCGAGTGTCTTTTAAATAGCTCTCGAAAGAGAAAAATGCTCGAATTTGTTTAAATCCTTCTCATCGTTCTCTTGAAAATACGAAAAATCGGCTAAACGTTGCCATTCCACTCTTGGCAATGATATATAATAAACGCAAGCGTGAATTTTTTAAAACGCTCGTATTTACGTTTTAGTTCGAATAAATCATCATCATCATCATCATCATCATCATCATCATCCTCTCGAAAGACATTCCTAAACTCTATTGTTCTACAACGCGTCGTGAAACTCTTGTTTTCTACCTACGACATTTTTCTACCATTGACGTTTTATACACACACACATACACACATACATACATAGATATATGCAGAAACACATAGGAAAAATGTTCAATGTGCAAACTCCATTATATATAAATATATATATCGGAATTTTCCCCTATTCGAAGGGTTTCAAAAACCCTTTGGAAGAACGCGTTTTATGATCGATCGATCGATCGAGATCTATCGAGGGAATAGAATGTAGTAAAGTTTTTGAGTACCTAAGTAC
>NC_062205.1:2623401-2625901 GCF_912470025.1 Vespa velutina
TGCAAAAACTAATGCATTTGTTATTCCACAAATTCCTATGTCCTTCGTGAATACGTAATATAATAACTTTTGCAATATTTTCGTATAAATAAATAAATTTCGCGACTTTATTATTAAAATGGAGAGGGGTAAAGGAAAAAAGAAAAAAAAAAAAAAAACAAACAAAAAAGAAAAAAAACAAAAAGATAAGAAAAAACAATTGTTGAACGAGGTAAAAAGATAGTGTCAGAAAGAGAAGGATAGAGAAAAGAGAAAGGATAATCTACATTGAATGTAAAAATCAATGAGGTAGGGTTTGTGAAAAATGTAAAAAGAAAAAAAAAAAAGAAAAAAAAAAAGGAAAAGAAAAAATGCAGAAAAAAAAGAGAAAAAGGAAAAGGATAAAAGGATGGGAGACATTATGAAAAGAGAGAAGGTGACAAAAAGAGAGAGAGAGAGAGAGAGAGAGAGAGAGAGAGAGAGAGAGAAGCGACGTCACTTCACCGCGTCTGATACACATAACAAAACGTATATAAACGAGATGAAGGGTCCCTACGTCAAGTACTGTGATTTACATTGACAGTGACAAGTCATCTTCTACAAACGTTTAGTAACATATAAAGGCTTCAACTACTGTTGAGTTTACGTACCTGCATACAGCATATGTACTTACTTGAATACACGTTACTTTTATGAGTACATACATGCATACATATATACATACATAAATACATACATCGGTATGTTTTATCGTAACGCGTCAGCTTTCACAAACTGTCCTAAAATTTGCTCGTTTGTTTTTCTTTTTTTTTTTGCTTTTTTGCTTCTTCCAATAATTAAGGCTCATCGAAGAATCCAATCTCTTATCGAAATTAATCGGACGAATTCGACTTTAAGATTAAGATTATAAAACGATTGAAATCTTCAATCGTTTTGTAAGATCGAATTGTTAAGGTAAAATAATTGTTATCTTTTAATACAAATGTTTTGGACAAATGTTTGCAATAGTTAAGTTTTTCTTTACATTCGATATAATTTTATATTAGATCTAATGACATTACGATGAATGAAAGCTCGGTGGAAAATGATAATAATGAAAAGAGGAAGATAAAAATAAAAATGATAATAGAAATTTACTAAGAGAAAAATATAAGGTATTCTTGCATGATTTTTTTACAAGCTAAAACCCCGAGCTATAGTTATGCGTGCTGCGTGCGTACGTGCGTGTAGAAAAAGAGAGATTTTGAAAGAAGGAGAAAGAAAGAAGATGAAGAGAGAGAAGAGAAGAAGAAAACGAAAGGTTGAAATAACAGAAAAGTGAACGGTGTCACATACGACGCGTACTTTTATCTCCAGCGGCGAAACGCTAAGCTCTGGATGCTTTTACAAAAGAAAAAAAAGAAAAAAAAAAGAAAAAAGAAAAAAAGAACATGATATATCTTGTTCTCGTTGCCTTTTCCCTTTCACATTTCTTCTTTTTCTTTTTCTTAACTTCTCCTTTTCTTTTCATTTTCGTTTCCTTTCTTCTTCTTAAATTTCTCTCATGTCTCTCGACAGATGATATCTCTACGATTAGAGATTTGAGATTTATGAAATAATTGATTTAACTCATTAAAATTCATCTTAAATTGACATTACATTTCACTCTTCCCCTCGAATAATATCACATTATTTTTAAATACTATTATTTAAAAATTGTCGACAAAATTGATTTTATTATAACAATATTATTGTAATATTTAAACAAATATAAATTAAATTATACTTGAAAACGATGTTTGAATTAAGTCTCTACGACTTTTCGTTCCGAAGATATCGTCTTCGAAAGATTTTCATTCATAATTCGTACAGTACAGCTGTTCGTAGTAATGGTAGTAATAGTAGTAGTAATAGTACGACCGATTTTAAATAAACAATATAAAATTTTCATAATTATAAAAAAAATTGAAATGATTTCATTGTAATTACGTTCTTATTACGAAAGAAAAGAAAAAATTCAATTATAAAAATTATTAACAAAATCGATTTTATTATAACAATATTATTGCAATATTTAAATAAATAAAGAATAAATTACACGTGAAAATGGTGTTTGAATCAAGTCTCTACGATTTTTCGTTCCGAAGATATTATCTTCGAAAGATTTTCATTCACTATTCGTATAGTACAGCTGTTCGTAGTAATAGTAGTACGTAGTAGTAGTAAGGTCTTTTAAATTCTCGGAATTTATGTAGGTCAGTGTGTCATCGAGCTAATTTCAATGAAATTATATAGGTCAGTGGGCCAACGTAATTTATATTGAATATCTCCGAAACTAAAAGTCATAGAGACTTGAATCGACTATCATTTTAAAGGGCAAAATTTTCTCTATTTTTACAACGTATTGTTAATAATTAATTAACAATTTGTTATAAACAATTTGTTATAAACAAATTCTTGCCCAATTTGATACAACTTATTTTGCAAAGAGGAAACACTCGGATTACGATTGATTTATGAAATGATATAAATTAATAAATAA
>NC_062205.1:2633401-2643401 GCF_912470025.1 Vespa velutina
TTAACCACCGAAGAACGATTTCGAATTTAACAGTTTCTCACGAGGAGATGTGTATCCACGTTAGAAACACGTTTATACTTTCCCAAAGTAAGAAACTGAAATTCCTCTCGTGGGAATCCTTAACTCCGTCGAGAATCGAGCTACCACCAGACAACATTGCTTACCGTATTTCCTAAGATCCATTTACTTCCATCTGAAAACAAGTTCGTACACGAGCCGAGGTTTCTTCCTTTATATTTCGGCAAACCGTCTTCTAATTTCAACTTAGTTACTCATTTCTCTATTAACTTATTGTATACAATATATAAATATATATATATATATATATATATATCTTATTATATATGAACTAATTCCATTGCGACTTTGTTACTATAGATTCTTTTGTATTATATACCTCCTTCATAATATTAGAAATACGTCGACGATAGAAATTTGAATGGTAGATTTTCAATCAAAATCACTTTATATCGCGTTATACTTAATCGAAAATTCAATTTATCTCAATCATCGTAATATAATCATTAAAAGTATATTTCACGTTAATTCGATTGAACAAAATCGCAGGAGATCGTCATTGAAATATCGTAAAGTCTTTAACAAATTGTAAGCTTACGTATTATAATAATAATTTACGATTTTCTTATTTATAATACAACAATTACGATTAGTTCGCGACTCAATTCAATTTGATTTGCTAAATATTTATTTTTCTTTGTTTTTCAAATTCGAAAAAATTAATCAATCTGTACTATCTACGTATCACATCCAATTATTAATTATATTTATATAGATAGATCAATATAATCTTTTTCGAGATAGAAGATAAATTCAATATTTCAATGAGATCATTGGATAGAGAAATGAACGATCACGTGAACACAAAGACACTGAAAAAGATGGAGCGATGCATAAACAGAAAGAAAGAGAGAGAGAGAGAGAGAGAGAGAGAGAGAGAGAGAGAGAGAGAGAGAGAGAGAGAGAGAGAAGTTAACGAGAAGGCTTAAAAGCGGATGAAAAAGATGAAAAGAGTTTCGAGTGAGAAAATAAATGTAGATAGAAGTTGGTAGAGAGGTATAAGAAAAAAAAAAAAAACACACAAAAAGAAAAGAAAAAACAGAAAAGAAGATTCGTGATAGTGGAGTGAGAAAGAGTGCAACGACGAAAACGAGGGACTAACTGAAGATGACAAAGACCATCTCGTTCCATGTTCTCTCTCTCTCTCACTATTTCTCTCACTCTATCTCTGTCTCTCTCTCTCTCTCTCTGTCTGTCTTTCTGTTTCTCTCATTCTTTCTCTTTTCACACACATAGCTACATATACGTGCACGTGGACACGAGATGAAGAGAGAGAAAGGTGTATATATATATATATATATATATATATATAAACATACATACACTTATACACATTTACACACACTTACACACGTACACACATACATACATATATATATACACGTAGTTCTGTGAATGGCGGTCGTGTAACCTGTTGCTCCATTCTTGAATTTGTCTACGTTAAGCCCCCTCGACGAGACTAACACTAACACCGTGAACTGTGTAAGCTCGTTACTAATTCATTTGCACGGCTTCAGAAATCACCGACGGAAATCCGATTAACACCCGTGTGGCTCCATCATCCGACCTTTCGCACCTCTCTCTCTCTCTCTCTCTCCCTCTCTCTCTCTCTCTCTCTCTCTCTCTCTCTCTCTCTCTCTCTCGTTAAATTTAGCTTTCCTTCTTCTTCTTCTTCTTCTTCTTCTTCTTCTTCTTCTTCTTCTTCTTCTTCTTATATTTTCGAAAGGTTTCATAATTCTTATCTTTAATCGTCTCGCGAGACTCGTAAATCGTTAAGAAATTAACATGCAATATGATACATACATACATACATAGATACATGTATACATACATACATACATACTTGTATACTTATATTTATGTGAACGGGTAAAAGTTTCGATAATACTTCGTAACACTATGAAACCATAAAGGCTTTATATTTAATCCATAATAATGCGGGATCTGTATCAGTGTAATATGTTGTAAAGTGAAAGTTTTTCATGGGATTATTCTTTTTAACGCGTGAAACCTGTTATCGTTAAAAAGAAAAAAAAAGAAAAAAAAAAAAAAAAAAAAAGGAAGAAAAAAAGAAAATGAACCAAAAGACATAATCATCGGAGAATTTTATATTAATTTCTTTTTTTCTTTCTTTCTTTTTCTTTTTCCTTTTCTTTTTTCTCGATCATACAAATACTCGTATTAAAAAGAAAATTTTACGTAGATGATTGATTTATGACCTTACGAATTTAATACGTTGAATAAAATTGCGCAATGTTCCCATACGAAGAACCGAAAAAATGACGACGACGACTCGACATTGACCCGTTTTACATGTATCTTATCTGCTCCTTCAATCAATGACCTTCAAATCTTTCTTTCTTTCTTTCTTTTTTCCTTTCTTTCTTCTTTTTCTTTTGAGTTTCATTTATTTATTTATTTATTTATTTATTTTTTTTTTTTTTTTGTTTCTCTTTTATTTCTTATTTCTTTCTTCTCTTTTTCCATTTTCACGATTCACCTAAACTTAAAATCGGACTTCTTTGCGAATCTAATTTTGAAATGATTTCCCAAATAATTTCCATGGCATAACAAAGACGTCCAAATAAATCATATTCGAATAAATACGAGGAATGATAATATTGAAAAGGGGTAAAACAAAAAGAAAGATAGAGAAAAAAAAAAAGGAAAAAAAAAAAGGAAAAAAAAAAAAAACAAAGAAATAAGATGGGAAGGTGGTAGGAATGATTGACGAGAAAAGTGCTTTTAGTTTGTTACGTGAATAAAAGTAAGGATCTTGTAATCTTTTAATATTTAAAAAAACGAAAGAAAAATATATATATATATATATATGTATATAACAAAACAAGCGATTTATTTTTGTGCACATGAAAAAAAAAGAGAGAGAGAGAGAGAGAGAGAGAAAAAAAAATCTCCTTCCCTCCCTCATTACTTTTCTCGATCGATAAAAAAATAAGATCAATCGTTGAAACGAATAATAACTTCTTCGTTAAATTAATCGTGAATAAGAATATAAATCGCGATAAAGATAAATAACGAGAACGAACGATATATAACTTCTTATTCTTAATGATCTTACGAATAATCGTTGTCATTTGGCGTTACGAGCCTTTTTTTTTTTTTTTTTTTTTTTTCCTGATAGATATCTTTGGATATGGATCGTTTCAAGACTATTTGCCAAATTGCTGAAAGTTACTAGTACATATCATCGATCGAAATTTTCTTGATTGAATTCTAGAAGTTTGATGATATATATATATATATATATATGTTTGTGTGTGTGTTACGAAGACGACAACGACAATGACGACGACTATGACGACGACGACGACGACTATGACGACGACGCTTATTACTTACTTCGGAAAGAAAAGAGGGTGGATAAGGGCGCCAAGGGTAGAAATTGTACGAGTCAGATATATAAATATATATATATATATATATATATATATATATATATATATATATATAAAGAGAGAGAGGGAGAGAGAAAGAGAAAGATAGAAAAAGAGAGACAGACAGACAGAATGGTCGTGGATAGTAGAGAAAGAGAACCATGAAAGGGAAAGAAGAGGGGTTGAGAGGAGAGGGGGAGGAATGGAAGGGGGGATAGAAGTGCAATGGCAGTAACCCGAAGCTCTAAAACTAAAGCGGTAGAGCAGCTCTGACAATTTCGATTTTACTGTCGCGCTCCTCTGATCCCCCCCCCTCTCCCTTCTCGTCGCTGTAAAAAAGCTGCTCGGTGTGCTCGTTGACGTCATAGATGCTCACGCTCGGGGTGGTCCATTCGTATTCAATCGGCAGCAAGTTTTCCCTAGGGAAAACATTCGCTTAACGAACGTACATACGTACGTATGTACGAACGAACGAACGAATTCTTTTATGTTATATCTGGAAGTATAAGTGTGAGGATGTAATGGAACGGAATAAGGGTAGGCGGAGGGCGGGGGGAGGGAATGGATGATAGAAAAGAACTGAAAGAAAATATTCTTACATAAGTACAACGATAATATTAAGTACGTATATTAAGGCTCTCGAAAGTTATATTTTTATTGGAACGTTTTTCTTATGATCTTCGACGAAACGAAAATGGTCCATTCCCTTATATAAAAAAGAAAAAAAAAAAAAAGTAGAAGAAGAAAAAAGGAAAAGAAATAATCTCGCGATTTTAATGACGCGACAAATCAATCGATAGAAAGGAAGTATGAAAGTTCTTCGAACTTCTTCGATCACCCTGTGTGTACATTCTCATACCATATACGCTCATACCGCATCGGAGGCATTCGCGCTAAAGCTCCTTCGGTACTTTCCAGGGATCGCTGCAATTTCGGTTAATGCTATAAAAATAAAAGGGAAAAAAGAAAAAAGAAAAAGAAAAAGGAAAACAAAAAAAAAAAGAAAGGACAGGAAAAAGAAATCTTCTGCGGCGTTTTGATATCCTCGCGTGCCGTCTGTACTCCCGCAGAAGAAGAAGAAAAAAAAAAAAAAAAAAAGAAAGAAAAGATGGAAAAAGATAAACAGAAAAAAAAAGAAAAAGAGAAAGAAAGAAAGAAAGAAAGAGAGAAAAAGAATTATCCAAGAGTATTTCACCGAGCTTGTAGTCTCGAAACAACCAATTGGAGCTCTCTATTCCTTCTTCTTTTTTCCTCTTTTTATCCTTGTTTTATCAAAGAAGACGAAGAAGAAGAAGAAGAAGAATATGAAGAAGAACGGAGTAAATATCGTTGTTTATTTTAAACGAAAAGGATGAAACGATGATCTCCGACGAGTAAGCAGAGGAAAGGTATAGGTATAGATAATAGTAACAGCAGATCGAAAAAGAATCGAAAGGATATCTACGTCCCTGGGCTCGTACATACATCGATGTTGTCGATGGAAAGCTTCTCGCTTTATAGCCTTTCGTTTATACCAACGCGAAAGTACTGCAGAACGGAGAGATCGCAGCTTCTCTTTCTCTTTATCTCGAAACTCATACACATAGGTTAGGTATAGCATACTATGTACATATCTATTTCATATATATATATATATATATATATATATATATATATATATATATATATATATATACGTATGTATGTATGTATGTATGTATGTATATCTGTATGTATTTATGCACACAGGTGCACACTTATTTTTTTTTACCATCGTACAAGATTCCATACGTATAATATAACAAGAGCAGCGCGCATTCCCCTCCTCCTTCTCCTCCTCCTCCTCCTCGTCGTCCTTCTCTTCATCCTCCTCTGCGTCGTCCTCTTCTTTCTCCTCCTCGTTCTCCTCCAGATCGAGAAATGAAACTACGAGATATACCACGCGCACGTATATAGTATGTATATGTATGTATGTATGTACGTATACATCCTATGTACGTACATATGTATGTATGTACGTATGTATGTACGAACGAGCTCCGTTTGGTAAGAGTCCACGAACGATCCGTCCCGGTAAGCTCTTAAATCAGCTCTGTGTCGTTTCATGGTAGTAAAGGTAAAACGAATAAGAAGAAAAGGAAAAAAAAAAAATTTCCAACGTAATTGCGTGAATCGATCGGTCTGAATGAATGAATGAATGAATGAAAGAAAGAAAGAAAGAAAAAAAGAAAGAAATATTTTGCCTTATAGATAGATAGGTTATTGGATACATTACAACAAAGGCCCTTTCGTATTTACGAATCAAGTAAATCTCACATTTAAAAGTCATTTAGGATAATATCAACAACGTTGGTAAACTAATCGAGACGGAGATAATACATACGTAAATTAAATAAATAATTCTATGACAATCGTTAATAACGTAAGTATGTACGTTGTATATATTATTACATAAACTTTGATTATTACATGATAATGAATAAATAAATTCGATATTATTTGAGGATAATAAGATTGCGCGATTGTATCATTAAGAAAAAAAAAAAAAAAAAAAAAAGGAATATTAATAAGGATATCTCTTATTATGATTTTACATTTCTTTTGAAAAGGATGATCGAAAGATTTGCGATTAAAAATCAACGATATCGAGAATGCTTCTTTACGGCGATCACATTTAATTCACATTTCTATTTCGTAAAGGATTTAACATTCGAAAAAGATGGTGTAACGGAATGAGGATGAATGAGATGATGGGGGATACCGTCTGCTCCAAGGACTTAATATTAACAATTCAATCCTTGCGTACTAGAGACCATGATAAATCAACTTTTACGAGAGAACTCAAATAAATGTCGGACTCGGACAAACTTTAAATTAAAACTTGTATGGTTGTAGGTAGAGTAAGGTAGACAGTAGTAGGTACATACCTATTCTCTCTCTCTCTTTCCCTCTCTCTCTCTCTCTCTCTCTTTCTTTCTCTCTCTCGCTCTTTCATACCAATACGAACAACCTGACTTATCTCTTTCTGTTGAATGTAAAAACACTAGTTTGGCTGCACTTTTCAAACCCGATTTATATCCAAACTCCAAACGGAATCAACTCGGGTACGGGCACGTACCACATACACACACACACACACACACACACAACAGAAAGAGAGATATAGACACACACACAAAACACACAAACATACGCGGACACGCGTGCAACGACTCGCTCGCGCCATCTTTCTTTTTTGTATGTATCCCATCCTTCCTATTCGTTCCCCTTACCCTCACCCCCTCCCCCCTACTTCTCTATCACTCCCTCGTCCCACTCTTATCCGTTCGTAAGGCCGACTCGTTAACTCGTACGCGATGTGCATAATGCTAACAAACAACATCGAGATCGATGCTCGAGAATTCCCATCACGTTGCATTCTCGACAAAAAAAGAAAAAAAAATAAAATAAAAAAGAAAAAAAGAAAAAAAGGAGGGGGGGAGGGCAAAAAGGAAAGAAAAAAGAAGGATTGCGAGGTATTTGATTATTTCACATAGATATCCATCCATCTTTTGTGAAGTTTCAAAATGATAAATGAATCTCTCTTTCTCTCTCTCTCTCTCTCTCTCTCTCTCTCTCTCTCTCTCTCTCTCTTTTTGTCTGTCTAAATAATTCTTTGGTATTACCTTAAGGAGTAACCTTGTGTGTTTCGTATTAAAAAAAAAATAATAAAAAAAGTGAGAGAGAGAGAAAGAGAGCGAAAGAAAGAAATAAAAAAAGAAAGTAACATAATCGAAAGAAAAAACTCATTCGAACAGGACTTATAGCTTTACGTAAAAATAAGTAGATAAATAGGTAGGTAAGTAGCTAGGTAGGTAGGTAGGTAGGTAGGTAGGTAAATAGGTAGGTGAATACCTCTATGGAGAGTATCAAATAAATAAAATAAGAAACAAAAGTAATATA
The DNA here is from genome assembly GCF_912470025.1 of Vespa velutina. NCBI lineage: Eukaryota > Metazoa > Arthropoda > Insecta > Hymenoptera > Vespidae > Vespa > Vespa velutina. The sequence goes on from NC_062205.1 coordinate 2,640,796, forward strand.
TATATATATATATTCTTCTTTTTTGCTCTCTTTTTCTTTCTGTTTTTTTTTGTTTGTATATTTTACTTAATTTATTAAAACAACCCGGACAACGATTCTTGAGGAAAGAATGTACCAGACGTATCTCAATCGCTTGGACGTAACCACGTCTGGTTTCGATCGTTTCTCCGTAAGACAGACGATAGGAGAAAAAGAGAGAGAGAGAGAGAGAGAGAGGGTAGGAGAAGAGGAAGGGAGAAAGAGAAAAAGAAATAAGGAGAGAGAGAGAGAGGGAGAGGGTGGGAGGTTGTCGGGGTAGCAGTGAAACAAGTCATAGCTGTTCACAAACCTCTCTCTTTCCTCTCTCTCTCTCTCTCCCTTTCTCTATCTTTCTCTCTCTCTCTCGCTCCCTCACTCTTCACGTCTACGCGTTCACTGAGAAACAATGTTAATTCCAATATCGTGTTCCGAAGCACGCACACGAGTTTCTTGAAAGGCAAGTTAAAAATTGACATCATCGACATTGCCAAAGCCACGTAATATAAAAATCCTTTAAGAGAGAGAGAGAGAGAGAGAGAGAGAGATGAAGAGAGGAAACGTTCTCGTAACTCAAACATATTCTTTTCTTTCTCATATCTTCGGATTAAATTTTAATATTTTGATAGATTTGTTACATAGACCACTGCACTATCGTCGAAGTATAATATAAAAGAAAAAAAAGAAAGAAAAAAAAAAGGAACTTTTAATTGATCGCATCTAGACCAATCTAATCTAATCTAATCTAATCCAATCTAATTTATATTAATAACCAATAAATTGTATCATTTCGCATAATGATTTATTTCAAATCGATAATCAAAGTTCAATTGAATAATTATTATAATGGCTGAATCGTCATAGTGATTTCGTCAGTATTCGTTCACGTTAAATTAATTTAATATTTAATAATTTCAAAATAAAAAAATCTATATATATATATATATTTTTTTTTTTTCGTGTGATATTTTCGCTGCAAAAAAGAGAGAGAAAGAGACAGACAGACAGACAGACAGATAGACATAGAGAGAAGAAAAATATTCAATAATACAAGGATCAAAAAGTTGAACCATTAAGGAATCGAATTTGTCGAGTGTGTGAAATACAAATATAGATAATCATTTTGGAAATTGTTTCAAGATTTTTTTCCCTTGTAAAAAATAGTATACTTTTTACACGAGTAACCATTATCGTTACGTTCGTCGGTATTTCTTAATGCGCTACATAAGTGACGACACTGAAAAATCAACGTACATATGTGAGTAGTAGTAGTAGTAGTAGTAATAGTAATAATAATAGTAGTAGTAGTAGTAGTAGTAGTAGTAGTAATAGTAGTAGTAATAGTAGTAGTAGTATTGTAGTAGGTATTTGCCAAGATACACGAATAGAAAAAGCTTTAGGTAGAGGAATAAACCGGACAAATTTTATAAGAGACAAAATGGATGATGAGAGAGGAGAGATTTAGCTACTAGTCCCTGTGAATCCACGGACAGCTACAAACCAACCTTTATCCCCAAGTAAAGTCAACGAGATTATCCAAGCGACGGACGTGTACTCGAAAAATTTCAACTCGAACTCTTTACGCGCGTTCTACCATTCCGCACGTTCTGTCATTTTTCTTCTTCTTTTTCTTCTTCTTCTTCCTTCACTCTCTGTCTCTTTCCACGCATTACCTTTTTCACAATTCTTTTATTTTTCTTTTCCAAGACTTTCCTGACTCTAGCAAACGAACAAAATTAAATCGCGAAGAATTGGCGACTCTCCCATATGTCGATTTCTTTCGGCATATCTCTCTCTCTCTCTCTCTCTCTCTCTCTCTCTCTCTCTTTCTCTTTCTTTACTCACAACTTTATCTCGAATTCGTGGCAAAGAATCGATTTACTCTTCGTCGATAAAAAAAAAAAAAAGAAAAAAAAAAAAGAAAGAAAGAAAGAAAAAAAAAAAAAGAAAAAAAGGAAAAAAAAAGAAAGGACAAAAAACTAGAAGAAGCCATTATTTCTTCACGTTTTCTCGAGATATTTCGTAAAACAGATTGTACGACGTGTTCAACGACGTTCAACGATTCAATTGAACGCCATTCACGATTATCTTTCCTATATTTCTTTCTTTCTTTCTTTTTTTTTTTTTTTTCTTTTTTTTTTCTTTTGGCGCTTTCGTTTACGTTCACTTTCCAATGAACGAAATAGATCTTAAAAATAAAAAAAAAAAAAAAAAAAAGAAAAAAAAAAAGAACCGTGACCGTTCGCGGTGAGAGATCATGATACGAATCACCATACATAAATATACAACATGGACATGGGTTTCAACTTTTTAAAATGCGTCGTGAAATATTTGTGTACGAACGTAAACAGAGGATAATTTTGAAGAGACACACTGGTTTCAGATTACTGTATGGCCTGTGAGTAGTTTTTCAGATCCATTCCAAAGAGTAAAAGGACAAAATGGGGAAAAAAATATTAGGAAATTTTAGAATGCATCTCGTACTACGAAATTGTTTATATAATGCGTCTATGAGATTATCATAAAAAAATCCAAGAAGATTTCTCTTATTTCTCTCTCTCTCTCTCTCTCTCTCTCTCTTTCTCGCAGAT